>NW_015151092.1:49684-76217 GCF_000732505.1 Cyprinodon variegatus | reverse complement strand
TGTTTTGAGATGACCTGAAGGAGCATAAAAGAATCCTCCAGTTTATAGTGATGGTTATGACAAATCTATGTTCAACTTCCCACTTTTGGTCAATCTAGGATTTTAAATATATTAGTGATCAATTGCAGCACAGACTGTTAAACAACCTCTGAGTAAGCCCTTTAGTTTAACACTGGTAGAAAGGGTTCAAGAAAAATACTAACTTCAGGCTCTTAGCAGCAAACAGTTAGCCAGGCTAGGTATTCTCACAGTAAGTATAAATCATTTATCTTGAACGGCATTATTTTTTGAAAGTCAGAGCACTTGAAATTATATACAAATTTTAGCATTGGCTAATTTTATTACTTTTATACTTCAAAGTTATTTGGGTCATTTGGGTCAATACTAAGTTTAGAACTTTACCACGATCATTTCCCATGATGGCTTTTCTGAGAAATCACTTAAAAAAATAATGCTATAGTGTCTAAAAAACATGAACAGAAAACCCTGGAGCCACAGCTACTGTACTGAAATCTGAGGTAACACTTACAAAATGATGCTTCATCCACTGGATTTTATGCAATTAAGATGAATGACAGTCATTAATAAAGATGCTTACTTAGACACACAAGAAATGTTATGGTTTTGATTTTAAATTCATTAAATCGACATTGTTTAAGTGCAAATAGCTCTAGTAGATGTAAAAGATATGAAAGTATTCAGTGAACAGCGTTCATTGAACGCATTCATAAACAACACTGACCATCATTATGTCAATTGAGCGCAAGCATAAGGGTTTTGTGTTGATCCTATCAGTTCACCATTCACTAAAAATATTATCATATTCATCAAATGTGTTCATGCACAACTCTGCTAATAAAGTTATACAGAAAACTGAATTAAGAGAAACAAACACAATAGAAGGCTAAATAAACTGAAATACACAGAAAAAAAACTAAAAGATAAAGCAAAAGAAATAAGGAAAAAGTATTAAACAAATGATACACTTAAGGAAGTAACAAACAAGCAAGCCTTAGGGAACATAACAAGAAAGATGTAGTCTTTGCACACACACAAAATCCAAACCTGGAGATTTGTACCGGTACATGTGAACAAGAAGGCTCTTAATGGGAGCTACACAATCAATAGAGCAGACTTTCCTTACCTTTTTTGAGACAGTATTGAGAAGGTGATTTCAGTGTTTGTTAAATGAGTAATATGTTAACTTTTGTTTTTTTTTTATGCATTTAATTTCTTTAATGCCCACAAATCAAAATATCTTCAATATCAGCTTTATGTAATACAGAACTGATTATTAAAGGAAAGTCCTTATTTTCTAAAGCTTCATTAACTGTTCCTCCTTACCAACTATTTCTCCTCGTCAGCTCAATCATTGCTTTGGCATCGCATAGATTCCGTACTCCTCTGGCACATTTCTTTAAAGCTATAGCCATTAAAAAGGTAAAAACAATCCAACATGAGTAACCTGTAGTCCCATAACTAGGAGTGTGACAGCATAAAGAACACATATTTTGAAGCTTGAAAGGAAAAACCATGAAATAAATCTCCTTATACAGTGTTCATGTTGGTTTGGATACACCACCTTCTCACACTAGTAAACTCTTGTTGAGACATAATCATAGTCTGTCTCATAAAACTGCAATTTCAAAACCCAAGCCTCAATTTCCCAAAAGGTTACACTACTCCTCTTTATATTCAGTGTTCATCTGGGGTGGAATCCACTTCAATACAGTGGCCTCAAACACACAAAGAATATAAGATAGTAAATTCAAATAAATTAGGATTCAGTTGATGTTGCAGCCTGTGCTGTATTGCTGCAGGCTGTAGCTTGAAGGCTTTGCTTGTTGTCTGTCTGCAACCCCTGTTGGCTGGAGGTAAGCTTGACCCACATCATCATAAACAGAAGATGAATAATGAATGCACAGACAGCTAGGAAGCCATCCACAGAGACGGCCGACCAACCTTTGCACCTGTCAGTCCTGTCAGCCTTTCCAGACCACCATGTAGCTCCCCATCACAACAACAACTAATCCAGTTGATCAGAAATTCAATGCACCATGTGAGAGTGGAAATCCGTCCACTGATGACACTATGGTGCAATTTGCAAGCCATGTCTTGAGAAGTCATGAAAATGTCTCAATGTCAGTCTCTGTCATCATTCAATTCTCCTGTATCCGTTGCTGCTTTTATTCCTCTTGACTTGTTTGCATTATTCCCCCTCATGACCCACCAACGCCAACCTCAAGCCACAAAGCCAGTCAGAGATTCCGCCCTCCCTTCTCCTCTTCATCTGCATTGTGTAAAAAGGGCAGGCCTGTCAGAATAGTTTAGCCACAAAGCGTTGTTTCCTCCGAGGCACAGACAGGGTGAGCTGACCCTAGCTGTGTATTTAATGTTAGTAAAAAGTGGGAGACAACTTATGTTGGGAGGATGATCTAAATTTGAACATTTCTTCATCTCTTATGTGTTCATTCGCCACAAGACAATGACAGGTATGAAAGACACAAAATTTAAAAAAAATTGAACAGGACTTTAAAGGTATTTTTATGTTTTTTGCACTAAAATGACAGGGAATCTCATCACTGTCTCAAAAACAATCAACGGTATATATATATTTTTTTTTTATTCATTTGCAAAGCTATGTCAAAATCACAATCAAATAGCACCTTCGCAGTAACTTATGTTTAATTCAGTCAGAACAGATTAAAATGATTGTTTTTTCATCTTTGAAGCATATGACAACATACCTTTTATCACTATTTGTGCTTCAGAAGTTCACCCTTAATGAGATTTTTCTGAGAAGTTGTTAAATATTGTCTGTATGTCTAACAGGAACTAGTGTTTGATTCATTTATACATGTAGATCGCTAAACTTATACATTTCTTAAAAATCCCCTTAAATGAGGGGGTTTTGTAATAATAATTTACTTTTTTTATACTGTCTTAAAACAAAATATAAAAAAATAAAGAGAAAACAACTCTTAACAATTCATACTTATCTACATCATGCAACCGTCTGGAGAATTGTTCAATATTTTTATGTTTTACAGAGCAGATCTTCCTTTATTTTGTTCCATACTCAGAAGTGCTCAACCTTCCCTACTGTCTCATCTTTTGCAGATACAGCATTTTTGTGTAAATTATACTTTAGAAATACCTATGGAATACTTATCTTTCAGTAATGCACCTCAAAATGTTAACCAAAATACATAAAATTGTTTTTAAATTGTTTTTCTTCCCTCTTTGGATGTCTACTTATGCTACATGTATTCTCTGGTTTTGGATTTTTAATGTTGTGCTTCTTGGTTAGCAATCAAAGTAAAGTTTACACTACTTTCAAAATAGTTGTTCTTACCTGTTACATTAACATTTGATGACATACCCCAGGTTGCACCATTAATGCGGCACCAGCTCCTCTGAGATGAGCGAAGTGCAAGTGGAGCACAGCTCCCACTTCAGTGTGGAGATGCATGCAGCTCAGCGGAGCCTGCATTGTAACAAATGGCATTTCTGGTGTGTAAAGCCCTAGGCTGCCTCCCTCTGCTTTTTTGCCTGCTCCTCGACACCTGCAAAACTCACAAGGGAGAGGGAGAACTGGCAGATCATTTCGTGCTGCATTCACTTGCGCTGATATTCATCTGATATTTACTTCTTTAAAAAACTCTGCAGAACATAAATAATAGCGGGTGAATTCCTAAATACAGCATTTTTCTTTATTCATCTCCTTTCATCTGTTCTTTTATCTTCAAACAGGAAAATGTTCAGAAATGTTTGCAAATATCAATTCAAAATAACGTTACTAATCTCAAAGAGAAATGAAATATTGCAGTAGCTCATAGGGTTTCTTTAACCAGTTGTTATAGGTGTTGATAGCTGCAGGTAGCTCTGCATCTGTCTGTCTTACATTGGATCAGGAGAAGCTTCTTACTGAAGACACTTAACAGTCTTATTAATAGCATGCTTACTGTTGACCACCGAGTTTTTCACCTTATAAAGATTCATTCTTTGTGAAATCCTCTCCAGAGGTTCCAGAGGAGCTTTTTGAGACTCTTTAAATCACTTCCTCTGATGTAAACAGGTACTCCTATTACAGGTCCAGAATAAAGGATAGAAGAGCTTCTGAAAGAAAAGCTAGCGGTCTATGAGGGCTAGGAATCTTGTTTGTTTGTGGGTGACAATTATTTAGTTAGTTTACTGATTCCAGCTTTTCTTTCTCTGTGGGTTTTTCTCATCTCCTGTTGTGTTCATGTAAAGCTTCTAATGTGCACTCACATCTGCAATACCAAACTTGCCTTCACTTGCCTCATATCAGGCCTTGTAATACTTAGAATGAGCTGCGTGTTAGTGAGAGAATTATTGATTATCCCTATGATGTGATGTCTGATTAGTAAGAGGTAATGGGCAGTTCTTGGATATAAGTGCTAACTTACAGAATGTCCCATACCGACTGCTATAAAAACCTCCTGTTACTAAGAAAGAAAAGGACAAATGGTTGTTCACATATAATAGAATTCAACTTTTGTTGTCTTTCCACTGTCACAAGTACAGAGCAACAAAATGAATTCTCTGCATTTAACCCCTCCCCTTGGGGAGCAGTGGGCTGCCGTTGTGCGGCGCCCGGGGAGCAGTGTTGGGTTAAGGGTCTTGCTCAGGGTACCCAGAGTGGGGGATCGAACTCACAACTCACAACTACAGGATTCAAAGCCCTATGCCCTAACCACTAGGCCGCCACTCCCCCACTAGGCCACCACTCCACATATAAACTACATATAACAAATTGAACAGTTTAACATAAATGTTAACTCTTAGATTATTAAAAACAATTCTCCAACATTACATCTGTTTTATTGCTACCTTCTGATACTTGTGGGTAATGTTATTGCTGTGATGAAAAGTAATGCACATGGTGCAAAAACGACACAATTCTCTGTCCAGTGTGCAATTGACTCAGTGCACCAGGGCGTACCAGGGCGCTAACTCAAGCTCAAGTCAAGCACATCCTGGTTAAATTGCATAAGAGGCTGAGCTGCCTTTTGGGGAAATTAAGCCTCTCTGTCGTCGTACTGCTGACTGCCCCAATCATTTGCTGCCTTGTTCACACTGTATCTCTTTGTATTTTTCTCACAGTCTCTCTATATCCCTCATCCTCCTCCGTGCGCTTATTTCCCCCCTAATGCTCTCCATCGCATCCTCCCTGCTTGTACAGTATGTACTTCCACTAGTAAGGAGAGCCAAGCCTGTGCTGGGCAGGCCCGTCTGCTTGCCTTGATAGTAAGGGCTTTAATAAAAACACAGTTTCGGGGATGAGAATTGAATTTCATACTTGGACGAGTCGGCACTACATGTGTTTCTTTTAAATGAAGAAAGGAGAAAGTGGGTGAGAGAGAACAGCACAGACTCACTCGGCCAACAGGAGATAGGCTGAGGCTTTACCCATTTCTGCTCACGGTCTTGCTTCCCTCAGCTGAATCAAGTGGCTGCTGTTTTACGGGGGGGAGCCAGAGGGAACATCTGGCTTGTCAATCAATCAAACTGGCATTTCCAAACTATGACAGTCCAACTTCGGTTCTTTTCTATTACCTATTACTGAACTCTGAAAGGAACAATAAAATCAGTTAGAGACACCTTTAAACTGTTTTCAGTAAACCCAAGGATGAAATGTCATTTTTATACATTTGCCAACTTGTTTGTGTTCTGGTTTGTTGTCCATGATAGTGATCCCCCTTTTTATAATCCAAAATACAGAAATATGAGAAAAAACCTACCGGTACTTAAAAAAAACATTGCCAGAGAGTAATGTTACATTAGGATTGCTAAAAATCTTTCTTTAGTGAATAACACAATATGTACCCAAATCCAAAGATGTAATGGCAAAATCCCAATTCCAAATATGTGACAATTAAGCAAAAGTTTTTGGTTGATATATTTGAAGTCGTATCCATAGGAAATGCCTGAAAGCAGAAGCTTGTAGCGCTAATGAACTTGCACTCTACAAAGGGATTCAAAAGCACTCTGATTAAAGGACTGTTTGCCTATAATGAAACACAATAGCAATCCTGGTTTAAAAATAAACAGCAATTACATCAATTCTCCGATCAGCAAGATCACAAAACATAATTTCTGCTCCAGTTCTGATCTACTCTGTTAGTCTGATGTTGCACCAGCACATTCCTCCAACCTGTGTGTCACCATTATAAGCTTACTTCATAACAGTGAGCCAGACAGCAGCTCACATGCTCCAATGATCTGGTAGCATGTGAGCTGCAGTGTTTCCAGTGCAAAATTTATGCAGTTACAGCAATGAAAATGAACTTCTGCTTCTACCAGTTTTCTTATTGAAAATCACAACAAAGAAAATAGCAATAAAGCAAAAGATATAAAGAGTTTAGACCTAAGATAAAGGCAAACCTTTTAATTTTAATTATAAGTAGGAGGAACAGAAATACTAGAATCAAATTCTTGAGCTACACAAGCTAATTTACCTGGATAAACCTGCAGGAGTAACATTTAGAAGAGGTGGTGTGAATAATCTTATTTGCTCCCATGTTGTTTTTAATTTATTATCCTAGGACAAAAAGTGCCTTGGACAAGACTGTTTTTTTGGTGAGTTGAATGGAAACTTCGCTCTTTACCAAATGTCTAAGTTGAAACTCAATGTTTCCCACATCTGTAATCTTTGAAACAAAGTGTTTTAATCATTTTAATACCCTTAATACCCAAATTTCTAATTAGTTTGTGAAAATTTTTTATTTCTGTTTTTGCTTTCAATCAGATTTTAAATATAACACAGTTTATATATTTAAACATTGCACAAATACTTAGTGTACATGAAGCTAATTAGTGACTCGATATATCATTTTAATGATGCTGATTTTGCTTAAACAAGCCTTATAAACTGATAAAACAAATATTTTTAATTAGCAAAACTTTTTGTAATCTTAGCATTTCAAATGGAGCTACAGTAGTTCATTGATTGTCCCTTCCAGCAGCTGCTTTCTCTTTTCTTGCAATAAGAAACAGTTTTTGTTTAGTTAGTGTTTAATTTGATAGTGTTTCAAATTCAGTGAATTAAAAACAATGGGTATCTTCGATTTTAAAGGATGCATCCTCCAAGGACTCAGTCTACCTGGACTGGATCCTTCGAGGTCTGTGAAAATAAGCAGACCAGAAGTGTTTTTGCTGTGGATTCAAGCAGGTCCAGCCTTCTGCAGCTTTCACTGCCCATACGGTCTGTCGCCTAGCAAAGAGTTCACACACAAAGCAGGAAAAGAATGAAAACCAAACTTTTCAAAACTGTTTCTTTTTATTATTATTTTTTTTTTTGCTGCATTTTTCAATGAGCTGCTGCAATGTATTGTTTACAAAAACAAGTCAGAGTTCAGAAATGATCATTTTAAATTCTGTTTTTGATCTTTTGTCTTGTTTNGCTTGTTGAAGAGCAGGCCTAGAGATGATTTGGAGTGGCTTTAAGTAGAGTGCTGGAAGATGATTGGGCATCGAGGAAAGTGGCTTGAAGCGGGTTGGCTGCGTTGGAGGCGGATCAGCCTCAGATTGAATGGAAGAGTTTCTTCAGTTGAATTTCCGCCTTAGCTTCATTTTAAAGGGTGCATCCTCCATGGACTGGGTCTACCTGGACTGGATCCTTCGAGGTCTGTATAAATAAGTAGACCAGAAGGGTTTTTGCTGTGGATTCAAACAGGTCCAGCCTTCTGCAGCTTTCACCGCCCATACGGTCTGTCGCCTAGCAAAGAGTTCACACACAGAGCAGGAAAAGAATGAAAACCAAACTTTTCAAAACTGTTTCTTTTTATTATTATTATTTTTTTGCTGCACTTTTCAATGAGCTGCTGCAATGTATTGTTTACAAAAACAAGTCAGAGTCAGAAATGATCATTTTAAATTCTGTTTTTGATCTTTTGTCTTGTTTTTTCCTAATTTAATTTAATTTACTTCTAACATTAAATTATTCATAATTATTTATAATCATTTATATATATACTAGTGTATATATATATTTCAATATTTAAGATTTTATCAAAATAACACCTATTACAAATTTAAAGTAATTTCTTTTTTTTTTTCTTTTTTTAATTGCCAGCAGACTTTAAAAAGCTTAAAACCACAAATTAAGAAATAACTTCCCGTATTTTGGTCAGCCATTTTTACATCAACTGCAAAAAACGCCAATAAGTCTGTATTCATCTATTTATTTTCTTGCCCAACCTAATTCAGATTTAGACAATTTACTCAGTAGCCAGATTCTATGCATCTACCAGTGCAGCTCTGCTTTATGTTTTGACTTCACACTCATAACAATAAATCATATCAATGGACATCTAATGGTATCCTCAATACCAAAAGCATATCTCTAAACCAAACTGTGTGCTCTACATAAACCATGTGTTCTGTATTCAGACTTAAACTGGTTTGAAGCTAATAAGCTTCACCTGTCCATGTGATGATATCAAATATTTTTAACACATTCTCATTTAAAATGTCTTTTGTTTAATCTTCTGGTGTCTTTTTTATATCTGCCATCAGTCAGACACTGAATGACTGGCCATCTGTTCTCATACTGATTCACTGCTGAAGATTAGTTTGCTGCCCCTGAACAGGTATAGGCAGATATAAACAATGGATGCATGGTTAGACACTGACTTACATCCATACCAATGTCAATACCACTGTAAGACCATTGATGTCTGATTGGTAGGACGCTTAATTTATTATCTAATCTGATGCAGTCATATAATCTTATAAATAGAAGAACATGATTGGAGTAATAATGTTAAACCATCCATTTTATAGAACTCAAAACTACTTAGAAAAACTGATAGCCGACAGATGCTGACTTGTCCTCTAAACTTTATCAAAGAATCCAAAAGAAGCAAGCATCCATTTGACATGGTTTGTTTAAACCAAAGCATGCTATAGAAATCAATCATCTAAAAATTTGTGAAAGATTCTTAGGAATTTGTTTCCAAGGGGATAGGTCTTCTTTTATTTTAAAAAGAGTCTAAAATGAAAAGATCTTTTCATGTTTCTCAAGGTTTTTTAAATGTTTTATTCTTTAGAATTCAGTTTCTTCTGCCTATTTTCAATCCACCACTTGTACCTGACTACTGAAAGTGGAATGACATTTTAAAGAAGGATAACATTGACTTATGGAGGAGTTGAGCATGAAACGGTTTTCTAAAGCTTTAGTATTAACCTGTACCTGAACTTTATATCTAAGTGCTGTTTGTGCCTTATTTGGAAAATAGAATTGTAAATTCAAAGAAATTAGTATTCTAACTCAGAAGTTAATCCAAACCTCAGCTTTCTTTTTCTTGGCTATAGAACATTTGGACAGAAATCAGCTTTCACTGATTGATTATACCCTTCTGTTTTTTTCTATTTTCATTGTCCAACATCCCAAGATTCCTGTTTTTCTAACATTTATTTACAAATCCTCCTTTTAGTTCTAATAAAAGTTTTACCCCAACAAGGGTATCATCTTTTCTATTTTTTATTATGATTCAAGTCAAAACTTTACATGTTTTAATATTTCCAACTATCTTTATTTTTTATAGATCTGATGTTATTGTAATGTTAATGTTCTCAAATAGATTTTTTCTTTTGTTTCTTTTTTTACTTAGAAAGAATTTATTTATCAATGGGAGCTTGGATTTAAACCATTAGCAATAACTTAATACCGATGTTGGAATTGTTATTTTTATTATTTTATTCCACCTGTAGGTTCCCTAAAAAAATCAATAATTACTATGTTTGGAATAAAGGTTTTTTTTGTGTATTGATTAGCAGTGTAGCCGAACCACTTAATGTAATGTTATGCTAAAGTAGCCTAGTGGATAATGGACGGTAATTATCTTTATAGGACTCCAACTCCCTGCAGTTACAGTCAGAGCCCTTTTATTATTTAAAAATATTTATTTATACTTATACAGCCATGGCCACATTTGGCATTGTGGTAGTAAATACCAGAAAGTGTTTTGATAAAATGTTCTCTAAATCTCTATCAGTAACTTTAAACTGTAGCTAGATCCAGCCTTATCACTGGACTGGTGATGGTTAATTAACCGTAAACATATAGTTGATTGAGCAGATGATGACACCTGGTGTTGTTGAATTTTGTAAATTCTTCTGGTTCGGTTTTTTATTTATCCTGATTTAGGATGGAGCCCAAAAAAGAACGTCACGTTCAAATATCAGGTTCTTCTCACTGATTACTATGCTTTGCAACAACCCAGAAGCTACATATTGGTAAAAAAAAAAAAAAAAAAGTTCAATAGTTGCTCCAGTAGCAGTTTCTGGTTGTAGCTTTGATTTAAACAGTATGTGCAGGAGGTCAGCTGATAAGCAACATTTTATCAACATTTTGGTTTTACTGAACCAAGGCCATTTAAGCCAGGATTCTGTTAGACTGGCATCCATTTTTAACAGTGCTCATTATTAGACTGTAGCCCAGGTTAATGCATGAGTCATTAATTGCATAATATGCATATTAAATGGATTGACCAGTAGTTTTTCATCTCTTGTTATATAGAAGTTGACTGCAGACAGACACAACCCTACCTTCTCCCCATTATAAACACAAATTAGTTATGTTGTTGTTGTAGTCTTTGTTGTATTTACTGTTACTAAACTAATGTGTATCATAAATACTGTATTTCTGTGTCAGATTAAAGTTAATTTACTAAAACTTGGAATGTCAGATTACAGTAGTTAGAATTTTCCCCTCCAGAGTATAATTGCTGTTTAAAAGAAGAAGTTTTTTTCTGAAATTAATGAGAGTAGTAAATTCACCTGGTAGATGGCCACACCATCGGTGAATAAATGCTCAGGAGTGGCCATGGCCACCCCGGGCCACCCCCTAACACCGCTTCTGGACAGGCTCTTAATTAATGTACCTATTTGTTATGGACCCCCCCAGGAAATAATGTGGAACAAACACCTGATTTATCAATTTCTGTTATACTCTAAACAACCTCAAATATCTCAGAAAGCTTAAATACATTTTTTTGTCAGATTATTGTTAAATTTCTTCTTTTTCAGGTTGTTTACAGAATCATCTTTATTAACCCTAAACTCTTTCTCAACTTATTTTTTTTCTTCATCAGTTTTTCCAGTAAGATAATGGAGCTGTTCTTTCTCTGTCTGCAGTGAGAAAACATGCAGCTTCGTTCACAATAGGGTAGTTGTTTTAATAAACCGAAACAAAACTTGATTTGTCTCTGTGTCATTTCCATTTTGAGTTCTGTGTGAAAATCTATTTCCGAGACATGTTCACCAGAGTGTCTGTCAAAAAGTTCCTTACCTCTGCCGATGTTGCCGCTGGCTGTTGTTGCAATTCTGCAGAGTGAAAATGGAGAGCAGAAAGGTTGTTACTGCTGCGGGTGCAATGTCAGCAGAATTGTAAAACCCACAGTTACAACAAATTAAATTTGACAAATTTCTTTTTTCAACCACTTATTGAAACCAGTAGAAGTCAAAGTAAACACGACATGAACCTCAGACCCCTTTGACACATGGAGCGTTAATCTTTCTAATCTATTTGGCTTAAAGCTTTTTGCAGGACTGTTGTTTGGCCTCAGACACATCAGGCTAGGAACAGTCAGGTTTCTAGTATTCAGCACTAGTCCTTGACCACAATACAAAGTAAATGTAAACACAGCACAACAAAGAACAGGTACAGAATTGAAAGAAATTGCTGTTGAAGCTTTTGGAAACACATCTGTATCCTTAAAAGAGATGGTGCTCAATTACAAATACAAGAAGAAAACATATTTTCTATTGCAAATGTAAACATACACTAGCTTTTGTTTTATGGGATCTTATTGGGATATTAAGAAAACAAACTTTCTAAGTCCAAACACTTTGTGGGTTTAATAAAGACTGAAGTATAAAGAAATTCTATGACATGAAAGATTTAGAAAGAAGAAAAAAGATGAGATGTCTCACATCTGACTAATAAATTGCACGTTTGGCAAATTTCTGTATAAATTAAAACTAGTCTGCATATTATAGTCAAAGATATACCTGGATAGCAATCTTAAACTCCTCTGTTGTTTGCATCACATTTAGTTGAGACCCTCTATGCCAGGGGTAACCAATTCCAAATAAAGAAAATCAACAACCAGTAAAGGTCAGGAGAAATTTTTTATCATAATCTGTTACTTTAAACAGCATTTAACACTGAAATAAAATGCATGTGTTTATGCATCCATGTTATACATTGACTTTTTAAATAAAAAAATATAAAAAATACAGCCTTTTTACATTTTAAAATCTCAGCAATCTTTCAGTTTGGTATATAGACAATGTTCTGGTTTACTTTTTTTTTTAAATAAAAAACCTGAACTGACTGTTTTTTTTTTTTCTTTCTTTTTTCTGTCTTAATGAGAGCAGTGGGCTTTATGCTGCCCTGCAAGGCTTTAAACCTGGGTTTAATTAGCGATGAAGCCATTCTAAAGCACATATCAAGGAGCTCATTTTGAGCCTGGATTTATATTTATTTTTGATTCTGTTCATGGTGGAGAATCCTGCTTCACAGCAGCAGGTTGAGCCAAACATCCTCTAAATGTGCAGGGTCATTTCACTTTTCTTTCACCAGTTCACCACAGTTCTTCCAGCAGTCCACACTTTCTCTGCTCTCTTTTTCTCATCATCTTCTCCTTCTTTCCCATCGCTCGGCTTGCCACAGGTTTGCCTGCTGTGTCTAACAGTAGCAGCAGCAGCAACCCAGACTGGCAGCAGCTCATTGGCTAATTAGTATCACATGTAGCCTGGTGCCGGATGCTCCGGATGGCTTCACCTTGCAAACAGGAGAAGTGACGCAACTGAAGTTACACACTGCTGTAGAGCAACATGCGGTAATTTATAAATGTTTTAAATCAGGTTGGGTCAGCAAGTGGGTACTCTAATTTGTGACCTCTGCTCTAATTAAATCCACACATATTCACACACATTTTCATATCTGTGTGGGCAGAAACATCAATATTAGCATTTTCTAGTTTCTTAAAACTGTAGTTTGATAAGCTATCAAAGCTTAAAGGGGAACGCCGTTTTTTTTAACATTGGGCCCTTGATTTTACATTATTACATCATGATCTACTCACCCATTTGAGTTTTGTTTCTTTTGGATCCGTTCTAAAGATATTCCGTTATATATCCAAGTAACATCTTCCTATGGGCAACGAGTTGAAGGCACAAACTAAACTGTTCATAATGTATAATTTATGGTACGCCAGCATTGATAACATGTAGGCGAATCACTGTCCCCCAGAAATCCGCCATTATATTTTTTATATTTATATCTTTTAAAAACAAAGCGGAGTGTGTATGACGTCACCCTGTCTGGGGGAAAGTGATTTGCCTACATGTTATGAATGCTGGCGTACCATAAAGAATAAATTATGAACAGTTTAGTTTATGCCTTCAACTTATTGCCCATAGGAAGATGTTACTTGGATATAACCTAACGGAATATCTTCAGAACAGCTCCAAATGACATAAAACTCATATGGGTGAGTAAAACATGATGTAATAACTTAAAATCAAAGGGCCTATGTAAAAAAACTGCGTTCCCCTTTAAGGGTTAGGGTTTGATATTCAAGATATTTTTCCCAAAAATCCACTAAATTGTTGTTTCTTCCTCTTAAGCACGCCTGTGATTGAGAGGATGAGCAAAAAACTCCTCAATTTAAGTTGGCTTGCGGTACACAGCATTCACAGATTCTGACATCCTAATCAAGGTTTGTGCTGGAAAAATTAATAGCTGTCATTTCATGTGTTATAATTTATGAAGTCAAAATGTCCAAAAGGGAGGAGAGGACAGAAAGAAGGCACGTGAAAAATGTTTTGAGACACAAACAAGAGTGAGTGATTGTGAAAAGCAAAGGAAGAAAGAGGAAACTAGTGACAAATTGCAAATGCTCCCGAGCAGCTCTGAGTGACAGGCCAATCATCTTGCTCGCACATCTCGAGGCAATGCCTGGCTGACTGTTATTAATTGAAATGTGATTGGGGGATAGGGGGTGGAGGATGCTCACATCTAATCCACATCAGAGCAATTAATGAAGCACTCACTCCCCTCCTCTCACGTCGTCGTTGATACTTCCAATGGTGGACTAAAAATTAGAAAAGGAAGGAGAAATAATTGAAAGGGAATAATTCCAAAAGGCAAGCTGAGGGCAAGTGGTGGAACTGGGAGAAAACTAGGATTAATTTCTGCAACAATTCACAGGGTTGCCCTTAGGGGGATATTATTTTTTTTTCTCTCTGATTCCTGAATAGATTTTAGCCACTAAACACTCACAGCTCCCAATCATTCCTTAAATATCCGCAGGAAAACTGAGGCAAGGACAGGAAGGAAGTACAGAGAGAGGAAGGCTTTGGTTTCTTTCCTCTTCTCCTTCTAAGGTTTAAAATAAGCAGTTTTAGAGGAAGAGTCAGTTTCAGGTCACTAAACAGGATCAGATTTTCCTCTTTATGTATCAAAACTATGAATTTGTTTTTAGGTTCACCAACTTCTGCTGCACCGCTGTTTTGGATAAACTCGTTTATGTCAGAGAGTCTATGAGGTGTTTGATATGCAGTGCTGAAGTCAGAGGAGATTGACATAGATGACTGATACAGATCCTGTGAGAATCTTACCTGCTCGTCATGGACATGCATGACAATTAGTCTGCCATTTTAATGGCTTACAGGTTTTTCCAAGACAGGATGACGACACAACATACAGTTTCAATAAGAAAAAAAATCCATCTGTGGGTCAACGGATGGTATTAAAGTTTATCTGAAAAGTGTGGCAAAATTCACTTCAACAAAATTCTTCCCTAGCCATCTCAGGGACCCTGGGCTTCGGTTGACCAGAGCTGCCCCTAAACAGCTTCCATGCCTGTAATGTGAACAACTTAAACAGCAAATTGCAGGCTATGTGGATCAATGGATCAAATAAGAAAAATGTATTTAAGGCTTAAAGTGATTTGGCCACACAAACTTATTAAATATGCCAATAAAAATGATTTTTTTTTTTTTTATAAGTTGCACCCTTTGATGTCATGTGGGTGAATCAAGTAGTGATCAGGTAGAGCTGATGTGTAATTCAGATTGTTAGAAGGTTGAGACTGTTTATTGATCGTAAACATGGTCAAATGTTGCGTTTTTGGTTTTTCCACAAACTTTGCTCAGTGATACTGAAATGTCTGAAACTTGTTCCCTCACAGGGACTGAGATATCACCGGTGTTCCAGTCCTGATGCCTAATCTTAAAGGAACAGCTAACAGGAGATCCTGCAAACACGCTCTAGAGAAAGGCTGATTGGGAACTCTTGCTGAGATCAATATGAAGGTTGGAGAAACTTTGAATAAAGGATAGAAAACTGGATCTATTATTTCTGGTCATGACGCATAGATGCTCACAAATAACAGCGGACAATGCCCCATCGGCAGCTGGTGTTTTTTACTGCTTACCACCTGGGATTTATTTTCAAGGTTATAAAAGCAGATCACCACAAAAAGTCTCTATGAATTACGTCTGTGGTTAAGAAAAATAACAGGACGCTGCTGAATTAAACTATCCTGCACTAACTCCTCTGATTGCTCTCACACCACAACTCCAACACTAAATTTATCTTATTTGGCCAATTTTCATCTTTTTCATCTCATTTTAATTTGTGATTAAAAAAATTCTTAAGGGAGACCTTGACTGTGCTATCTTAACTTTATTAGTTATGCTTCCAGGCCAACTTTCCTTCCACTTTGTTTTTAAATATTATGTCTTTTTTATGCAATTGTCTTATTTTAATGATTCACTTTTATTCTTTTTTTTATTCCTTTGTTTTGTCTCTATGCTATTGCAATGTACTTTTGTTTTTCTTTTTATTCTCAGGTAAAGCGCTTTGAATTGTCTTGCCACTGAATTGTGCCATATGAATAAACTCATCTTGCCTTCACAATAACAAACTTTCGTGTATTTTTTGGAAGCAAATAAAAAAAGTAAGTCTGCTGTTGTAGCAGCAAGTCAATAGAAGTACAGCTATAACAGCTTTTTACTTCTACTGATGGATTTGTTTTTAAATCTATTCTAGCTTTGGCAGTATGTTGTGTTCCACCTTGTGCAGGTGTATTGAATTATGTTAACCCCATCCCCTTCCCAAAAAAATCAAAAAGCCAAAAATATTGACATTAAGTTGTAAATGAGGAAAGGTAGACAGTCAAGCAGCATCACTAAAAGTTTTAATGTATGGTGGTTAACAAAACAGACATTGTTTCCTCACTTGTATACGGATTTGGGCTCTAGGGACATCAAATTAGTAGTGATTAAAGTAGTGTGAAAAATAAGTTGTCCAAGCTTTTTAAAAAAGTCTAATTTTTTTAACTCTTAAAGAGGATTTGAAACATGAAGCAACAGAAGCAGGAGATGAATGACTGTAAATCTGGGGTGTTTTACCCTTCCTTTTACAGCTGAGAAGTCACCAGCAGAGTTCATGTCACACACTGAGAGACTATTTGAAAAATGTGACACATACTCTAGAAAAATGAACAGCATAGTCTCCTAAAACAGTTTCTTCTCTCATAGACCTCGTTGAAAATTTATATCCACTCATATGCTGATAAACCTCATTAAACCTGGAGATAATCATATATCGTGTTGCACCGCTCCCATAGAGAGTGCAGTCAGTTTCCCACTCAGCTGTTCTCTTTCTGCTTTGATGGAAATCAATACCATCTTTTTTACGTCAGGACATTGCGCAGCTCGTAAATATGCCCTGGAATGCCAAAAATAAAATGAAAAGCGCAAGCGCTTATTTGCAAGTACGACCTTGCTGTCAAATCATCCCCTGTCACTTTGGAGAACAGCAGCGGCTGTGCGTCTGCCCGAGGAGAATCTGTCGATAGGCGGAGACTTCCTGATGCCTATAATAGGCAGGCGTGAAATTAAGAATGCAGAGCAGAGGGAATGTTTTGGGTTAATCCCAAAGAATGTTTGAAGAAAAATCAATGGCCTTAATGTTGGCATATTGGCTGCAATCACTGACAAAGTAGCCTGTTAGAAAGGCTAAGAGGTGATGGCTTTGCTTTAGCAGACCACAAAAAGAAGAATGCGTTTCTTTTTTTTTAATGCTGTTTGTTTTTTCTCCCTGTTGAAATTGTTTTTTTTCAACAGCTATCAGAGATGCCTTAGAGTGTGATTTAGGGGAGAGCTAAATACTGCACAGAAGACTTTAATAATCGTGTTCCCGTTTTCAATTTTCATCTTGTCCATTTCTGGTTGTTGACTGACGGAGAATATTGGTAGATTTCTCCCCATTCATAACCCCCACTCTCCACCCCCACACTCACAAACACCTAGATTTTCTCATATCTTACATCTTCCCTGACTTCATCTGTTAGACACATTACATCAGAATTCCAGACTTTTTTATTTATATCCAAGTATATTTACATTCATATAGCTTCTAGAGGAAACAGAAATGTAATGCAGCTTAAAATATTCTGGTTAGATTTTTTCATTATTTGGTCTGTGTAAGTCTGGAACTGTAAAGCATTTTGTTTTTGCACCTTTGTCAGTTTCCTCTTTAGTAGTCACATTTTTATGTTATTCTGATTACATTCTACATAGCTGGTGTATGAGTAAAGATGCTTGTAAAGAAATGAGAAATATAAACTCATTCTTAGTACTAGGAAAATCTCTTTTCCTTCCACTCTGCTTGACTTTTTTTTTTTTTTTACCATCAGTCTTTTGTCAAATGTAAAACATGGGAAAACATTTGCAAGTCAGCCTTTTAACTTTGAGTTAAAAAATAATGTCCAGTTTGCATAATTAACTAATCAACTGAGACTATTGCTTTATTAATTTATTCTAAAAATATCAAAGTGAAAAGTCAGAAGCCTAAAAAGAATTGGTAGCACAATACTTCCACATATTATCATCCATATTTTACAACAGCCATTATTATTAAAAAAAAAACATAAAACACTTGAAAGAAATACATTCTTTCTTTAAAAGGTTTTCCAGTGCAGCTGTTTTAATGTCCAGTATGTAACTTCATAGAGCAGCTGGTTTAAAAGCTCTGTAATATCCTACTGTATTGCTTTTTATACAGTCTATTCTCCAGGTAAGTGAGATGTTAGTCCAACTGTTCGTTCTGGATTTTGAAAGTATTCATTAGGTTTAGGAGAGCCTCTTACTGAGGTTTTACAGCTAAGATCTCCTTTATTAACAAAAATACAACCTTTTTATGTCGTTATTGTCTGTAGCTGTGCATTATAGGGAAAGCCTTAATACTTTACTTGTGAGGTAAATCTATGTTGTTTCTCCTTGGTACAAAAAAACCCCTCCAAAATATCTCATTGCTACACTGCCAGACAGGACATGTCGAAAAAGCCAGAATTAGCCTTGAATATAGAACAGCCTGGTTCAAATTAAATAAGCAATGTTCACTGCTGTCCAAAAAAAATAAGTTTATAGTTTTAGCACAAACCTGTTACCTTCAATTCAATTACGTGCATAAATAAAAAAGAGTTTTTTTAAGTGCCAAATTCTGCCAAACACATCCTTAAGGAACTCTAAAAAAGTCAGTGGAACATTGTTAACTGATTAAAGTCAGTTGAAAGTGCGGTAAAGTTCAAGGGAATACATAGAAAGGTCAGTGAAGTGATGTTCTATGCCAGGAAAGCCAGCAGATTTTGTCCAGTCATGACTTTGCAGCAATCACCCCTTCTGGATGCTTAAATGTTCTTATGCATCTAAACAATCTGCATACAAGAATTTCCAAAAGTTAAGTAAGCCTTTTAAACAGGTTCTTCTCCAAGGAACTTCTTNAAAAAAAAAACATAAAACACTTGAAAGAAATACATTCTTTCTTTAAAAGGTTTTCCAGTGCAGCTGTTTTAATGTCCAGTATGTAACTTCATAGAGCAGCTGGTTTAAAAGCTCTGTAATATCCTACTGTATTGCTTTTTATACAGTCTATTCTCCAGGTAAGTGAGATGTTAGTCCAACTGTTCGTTCTGGATTTTGAAAGTATTCATTAGGTTTAGGAGAGCCTCTTACTGAGGTTTTACAGCTAAGATCTCCTTTATTAACAAAAATACAACCTTTTTATGTCGTTATTGTCTGTAGCTGTGCATTATAGGGAAAGCCTTAATACTTTACTTGTGAGGTAAATCTGTGTTGTTTCTCCTTGGTACAAAAAAACCCTCCAAAATATCTCATTGCTACACTGCCAGACAGGACATGTCGAAAAAGCCAGAATTAGCCTTGAATATAGTACAGCCTGGTTCAAACTGAATAAGCAATGTTCACTGCTGTCCAAAAAAAATAAGTTTATAGTTTCAGCACAAACCTGTTACCTTCAATTTAATTACGTGCATAAATAAAAACGTTTTTTCAAGTGTCAAATTCTGCCAAACACATCCTTAAGGAACTCTTAAAAAGTCAGTGGAACATTGTTAACTGATTAAAGTCAGTTGACAGTAAAGTTCGAGGTAATATATAGAAAGGTCGCTGAAGTGATGTTCTATGCCAGGAAAGCCAGCAGATTTTGTCCAGTCATGACTTTGCAGCAATCACCCCTTCTGGATGCTTAAATGTTCTTATGCATCTAAACAATCTGCATACAAGAATTTCCAAAAGTTAAGTAAGCCTTTTAAACAGGTTCTTCTCCAAGGAACTTCTTTAGTCTGAGGAATAAGATAAACTCAGCCTCATTTCTGTAGGAAAACTGGAACAGCTGGGCTTCAATACACCCCTCGTCTGCTAGACTTCCTCACCAACAGACCTCAGTGGGTTCAGGTTGGACAGAACACATCTGATGTCATCACTCTAAGCACAGGCTCCCCTCAGGGCGTCCTGAGCCCCTTGCTGTTCACCCTGATGACACACGACTGCGTCCCCAGGTTCACCACCAATCACATCGTGAGGTTTGCAGACGACACCATAGTGGTGGGCCTCATCAGAAATGACAATGACCAGGACTACAGAGAGGAGGTGGAGCAGCTGGTGGGCTGGTATAAAGATAACAGCCTGATCCGGAACGTGAAGAAGACGAAGGACATCACCGTCGACTTCAGGACGAACCGGCCTAACCACACTCCACTGGTCATCAACAGCTCAGCTGTAGAGGTTAGCAGTACCAAATTCCTGGGGTTGCACATCACAGACACCCTTACCTGGACTGTAATCACCACCTCACTGTTCAAAAGGGCTAAATAGCCCTTGTACTTCCTGAGGAGGATGAGGAGAGCCCACCTGCCCCTACCCATCCTCACCTTCTACGGAAGCACCATAGACCAGCTGTCTCCCTGTGTGGTGTGGAGGCTGCAGCGCCTCAGACAGGAAAAACTTGAGAAGAGTGGTGAGAACAGCAGAGAGGATCATCAGGGCTCCTCTTCCCTCAATTAAAGACATTTCATCCCAGCCCTGAATGTCCCAACACCATAAATTCATAAGTGACTCCTCACACCGCCAACATGGACTGTTCACCCTGCTGCCCTCTGGGAAGACGATTCGAAGCATCCGATGCAGGTCCAGCAGATTCCAGAACAGCTTCTTCCCCACCACTATTAGACAGCTGAATGTTGTATAAAATGGGGTTTTAAAAAAAAGCGTTGAATGTCGGAAACTGTAAATCATATACCAGTCTTATGTTTACATTTGATCACTGCTGCTTACATTTAATCACTGTTGCACTGTAAAAATGGAAATGTCTTGAGAGCTGCACTGAACGAAATTTCGTTTTGTATCAGTCTGTGTGTACAAAATGACAATAAAGTCTGTCTATGTCTAAGTCTTAGTCTTATAAGCAAAGTCTTTTGCATAGTGGTCCATCTAGTTAATTGTGAGATTGAAACCAGCTGGAGCAATCGTTAGTGCTCTGAGTACCGCTTGATGTTTACAGAGAACTAATTCATTCTTGCAATGACAGTTTTGTAAGCGAGATATTTGTAAATAAGTGAGAGAGTTACAGTAGTCGTGTTGACAATGGTTCTTAATGACAGCTTTTGTCTGTGGATTTTGGTTAAACCATATAGACTGGGAGTGGGTTTACTTTGGTACAATCTGTGATTTAGATTTCAATCAGCAGCATTGTGCTATTCCAAGTACTTCAGGCAATCTATCAACCACCTCCTGGATGTCTTTACAGCAGTTAATTCATATGTACACATTTTTGTGCAACTTTTGTTTAATAAAAGAAAAACCCAAAAGGTTCCCAGAAATAACTTGAATCTGACTAACAGTAATAAATACAAATTTTATGAAGATAATCAATCAAAATTGTTTGTTTCAACCAAAGCATTTGCAGCAAGTTAAACTCATGAAAGTCCACAACTAAAGAACTTAATATTTGTTGCAAAGCCCTTTGAGACAATCACTGCAATTAAACAATTCCTTTAATTGTCAATGGGTGCATTTCCATCAGCTTTTTCTTATGTGCATTTTTAATTATTGCATCAGAAAAGCTTGATTAAACAGTAAAAGTCGAATAAACTAATTGAATTTGCAGGGTTGAGGTACAAAGTGGTAGATGGAAAACCGCTTTTCGAAACAGCTCTTATGTAACAAATTTTTAATCACTTGACTGATCACCTGTTTCTGATTTCTGTCTTCATGGATGTTCCTATTTTGCGCGTACCCATGGTTGGAAGCAACATCGCCATTATTAGCTGACATATTAACATAAGAACTTCTCCAATAGTAACGCTTTTATTAAAACTTTCCTCCTTTACTGATCTGCCATCAGCGCTAGTTTGTAGCCTCTGCTTCCCGTTTACTACAACTATGCATGATGACATAATCTGAACAATGACTTAGGACACTTTTGCGTGGTTATTAAATTTGATTTAAACTAAATGAAAACAACCTAAATTTTCAATTCTTTTTTCTAGAACTTTTAAATGTTTGCTTAAAATTCAAATTTCAGTTGAATGGAAACATGGCTAATGAGATTTTGGTATCTCACGGCAGGTAAGTTTGCCCACTCCTCTTGAGCAAATTGCTCAAATTGTCTCAGGTTTAAAAGGTAGCTTTTCCACAGAACATTTTTCAGCTTCTTCCATTGAAGGCCACTTCAGAATAGTTAAGTATTTTCCTCTTAGCCATTCTTGGGTGTTTTCAGCTGTGTGTTTTGGTCATTAACCTCTTTTAATACGCATGTCCTGCAATTGAGTCCAAGCTCTCTGACACTGGGAAGCAATAGTCTCTAGAATTCCTTGATAGTCTTGACATTTCATTTTGCCCTGCACAGATTCAAGGCATGCCCTCCCAGATGAAGCAAAGCACTCCCAGAACAAACAGAGTCTCCTTCATGTTGCACAGTAGGATCAGATGCTTCATTTTTCCGTCTGTGAATACAGAGTGCCTTGGCAAAAAGGTTCCTTTTACTTTTATGGGTCTATAGAACATTCTCTAAGCTTTGTCAAAGTTTGGCAAATTCAAGTCTGGCTTTTTTTATGATTTGTTTTCAACAATGTTGTCCTCCTTGGTCGTCTCTCATTAAATCAAGTTAGTCTCAAACAGCAACACATGGTGCGATCTGACGCTGATGTCCCTTGAGCTTGAAGTAGACCTTTATCTTGTTTAGAAGTGTTTCTGGGCCCTTTTGCTACAATTTGTATAGTCTGTCTCACTGATTTCTCATCAGCTTTTCTCCTGTGCCAATGACCAGGGAGGTTGGCTTCAGCCCCATGGATCTCAGATTTCTGAGTAATATTTGGCACTTTAGTCACAAAAACATTAAGCTGCTGTGACTTACAGCCTTTACCTTTAAACATGCTTATTTATAATGTTTTTACTAACACCATGTGACCTAACATTGCAGTGACACTACACTACCCGTAGCCCTATACATATATACAACATGTTACAAGATTGTAGACATCTGATTGATTTAACATTTTTCAGTCTTTTCTAGGGGTACCATCATTTTTTCTCAGGCCTGTTTCAAAAGTTTATTTTTTCAGGGTTTTTTGTTTGTTTGGTGGAGCATGTTTGAAAAGCAATTTGTGTCTTTTGTTTCTTTATTTTCATAGAAGTTTTATTTATGATTGGTTTTGTCAGGTTCAAGTAACTTCTGTGTTATATGCTGGGGAAGATTCTCAGTCACCCAGGTCATAGTCATTCCAAAAAAGTACAAAAAAAAAATCAACTGGACTTTGTTTCCAAGTTTGAAGACGTTTCGCTTCCTATCCATAGAAATCTCATTGTTTCTGCCATCCATTGGAAGCGAAACGTCTTCAAACTTGGAAACAAAGATTTTTTTTTTTTACCTTTTTTGATCTTCTGTGTCCTTTGCGGTCTTTTCTCTCTTTAAAAGAGGTGTACAAACATGTGTGTATGTGGTGAGGTAACTAAATAAAGTCATAACCTTCTCATGATAGTATTTCTTGTTCAAATCACTGTGCAGCTTCCTTTGTCTGCAGGGAAGATGATGCTGTTGTTCCTTGCTAAGGTAAGTGAGCATCTCTCCCCTCTCTGCTGATGTTAGGTATGGCATTGCAGAGGAAGGCTGAGGCTTTGTTCCTGAGTTGTTTTTCTTCAAACTCTAGGATTTTGCTGTTGAGACTAGCAGTATCAGTAGCTGTGATCATGTCATCCAGAGGAATTCTTCTTGGTGCAACTGCAAAGTCCAGGCCCCTTTGCAAGTATTTCTGTCACCGACTGGGAGAGTTGTCTGTCTGATTAATTCTCCACTCACTTCTCTGTCTCCCTGGTCGGTGTTTGTGTTCCAGTGGTTTTTCTAAGCTTCTGTGAACCTTTTCTTGGTTTGAGATGGGGGTTGACAAGTTTCCAGTAAAATAAATTTAATTTGTTGAAGAAGATGGGTCCTGCTAAGTAGACCTTTTTTTGAAACATTTTGGAATGTGGTCTGATACAGGTGGGTTCAGATTTTATATTAAATGTGCTCTTCTGTGATCTGTAAAATCTGTAAAATGAACAAAAATACAGTAGCTGTCAGTTTGTTTCTCCTTAGTTCCACCATTACTGCTCAGCATTAATGATAATAAGAGGAGAAATTAAAATCTTGGAAAAAAAAGAACAAACTAACTGAAAAAATCCCAGGTGCAGACCTTGGCCAAGCAGCAAATTTTGTACATGTAAATCCTTTTATTGTCCCACAAGGGAGAAATTCACTCTCTGCATTTAACCCATCCCCTTGGGGAACAGTGGGCTGCCACTGTTGGTGTCCAGGGAGCAGTTCCTTGGGAAGAGATGCACCTTTGGTAACAATTCCCTTAAAATCCTTTCATAGGTCCGTGCGATGGAGTTGTCTGGTGACTTGTCCAGGGTGTACCCCGCCTCTCGCCCGTACACAGCTAGAGATAGACACCAGCACCCCTCACGACCCTGTTTGGGATAAGCTTGACGGAAAATGGATTGATGTTACTGCAGCCTCTAGTGTTTGTTCTGCTCTCACCTTCTTCTTTCACAGTGCTTTCCTGTTTTATCAGCAGATTGAGACAATGAGTGAGGCATGGCTAACCTTTCGTGCATTTTTGTCTTCAGAGTAATACTTCAGTCCGATGCTGAAGCTGTCATTAGTCACTGCTGCTAATTTTTGGTTTAGGGGGTAACTGCTTGTTCCACCAAATATCCCTATCTCACTATTGTAAAAGAAATCCTGCATATGGATTCCTTGAAATGAGGTGCATATTTGGTAAACATTTCATCTAAATTTGTTTATAACTTTTCAAGTTATCCTGTACATACTGTAGATGGACAGACAGACATTCAAACAAACACAAACTCAACTAAATTTAACAATGGTGGATATGCATCCACACAAGATAGTTGTATTTTCACTAACACTGAGAAATTAACAAATACAACAGATTTGAATAGGGATAAAAATCAGGTAACAAAGTCTGATGAATAAATTCCATATTGTATAGTGTAATATAGAACTATAACTCATCCTATAAGCTTTTAAAATACAGGTGTTAGAATGAAGCTGTTAGAATAAATCCTCTGTTGGTGGTTATAGATCAAGAGACATTGTATTTCCCTTGTGGATGTATTTAAACTTCTGTCTTTCAGTGTAGTACCCCTCCTACTATCCCTCCTATTTAAAATTTACCAACATTTTGATTTCGGAGTCATGATGCAACTTTCTGACACCAAAATCAAATTACATTTACATGAATAAAATGTGCAGTTTGTTGACATGAGGCCTCTGTCAAGTATTTCTAAAACAAGTCAACATTTGTACAAACAAGTCAAATATTCATAAATTTGGTTTTATAGCAGCCGGAAACACACAAGATCTATCTGTACAACATGGCATAGAGTATAACAGACTCTACCAGAAAAGTACTTGAGGAACAAGGTTTTCCTTTCTGTTATCCTCTGATGGTCATCAAGGCTTTTCGTGGTATTCTGAAAGTTTTTTGTTTTTTTTATGAAAACAATCTATGCAGGGCTCCATCAAATGTAGCAATTTTTCTTTGTGTGATCTCAAATAAATTATAAATTAAAAGTTGATGGCAGTACTAGTTTTTAGTGTCGCCTGCTGGGAGAAAAAACAAGGTAAGCAGATGAGTTCTTAGAAACGTCTCTTCTAGTTAAGTGCTTCTTCGAAGGCAAAGCTGGTTTCACGAAGATTTTTTGATGTAACTCCCAGTTTTCACTGATAAACCGAGCGTGGCGATCATATTATCTACAATGTTAGATGTTGACCACGTCATCCACCTAAAAGGAGTGAATCATTCAAATGCAATGACTTAGACAACTTTTATTGTCATGTTGTTAGAAAACTTTTAACCATGTATGATCTGATGGAATTGTCTCTATTAAGTGCCTTGAGATGACGTGTCGTGAATTGGTGCTATACAGGTACTGTAAAATTTATTGATATGAAAGCTGTTCTGAGTGAATCAAAACTAGCTGCTTAGAACTCCTTGCCAACATCCCTCTGACTCTGATCCTGTATTGCCGTTTAAAAAAAAAAAATAAATAAATAAAATTTTCCTCCAGAAAGATACATATTGCTTTTCAAAGATTTCCGGCAAGTCAGCAAAAGACCCCATTTCCCTGGATAAAAACAACATATTTTCTTTCTAGAGATATTCAGATACAGCCTGGATACATTGTGTCCGTCTCACATTGATCTCTATGCTTTTACTTGTTTTGGTGAATGCACTGCTGGTAAAAAGCTTTTCAAGGACTTGCTGATGAAGTTTCAGCACCTGGCTTTAGCCTAGCACTATCCTCTGTATGTTGATGCTGTTTGAGTCCCTTATGCTGCGTTCACACCGGGGGCAGCAAAAGCAGCAAAATCGCGTCTGCTGCTTCATTTTTGCTGCTTGTACCAGTGAATTCTGACACGCGTCTGAAGCAGCTTTGCTGCTCTGGCTGCGCGGTCCAAAAGTGGCTCTGACGCGCGTTGGGCGGAGCTTCACTATCCTTTCTCTGCCTTGCAGCTATATTTGCTGTGATCAGTGGGAATAAAGTAGTTTTAATATGTTTTTAAGTGAGAAAATCCACCTGAAAACTTCATCTGTTTAGCCAGTTCATCCAGATTACAATCCTG
>NW_015151092.1:46191-49174 GCF_000732505.1 Cyprinodon variegatus | reverse complement strand
AACCATTGACTTTGCATGTAAACTCGCTGCTTCTGTCGCGCCAGCTGCCCCCGGTGTGAACGCAGCATTACTGGCTCCAAGCATCTGCACAGGCAGCACAAAGCTTTTATCACATCCTGTGGTTAATAACTCTTATTTGGTTTAAAGAAAAAGGAATCTCAAATAGGCAACTTTGTATTTTTGTTTCACAACTTGTTCCTTCATTACTGAACATTTGTGTGCTAAACTGGAAAATCAGTACATAGATGTTTACATCTCTCTGTACACAAAATCTAAATATACCAGCATAGATTTTATCCCCATCCTTTGTTTGTTTCTGCTAAATTGTACTGTATTTTAAGACCACTTTTTTCTTAATCACATGTTGTAATGCTTTCAGTGTAAAAAGAAAAAAAGACATTTGAAAAACTGTGTACTTACCTGTAGTATAGGTTTTTACCCACAAACTGAGGTTTAAGATTTTAGTTTTAAAGTAATAGCTTAAGGTCTTATGCAAAGTGGAAGACATTAAAGTGAAGTTTAAGTCATGAGGGAAGCTTTACTTTATTGGGTTCTCACAAATAGTGCAACAAAAAACAGCCACTCAGTGCTTGAGGAAAATCTGAGACCACCTGTAAAGAAAAAGAGAGCAGAAGCACAGCCTGACCCTGCTAGACTGAGTACTGGGAAAAACAGTAGCAGACTAATCTCAGCGAATGGCACAATGAATACAAGAAGAATCTCACTGAGGTTATTCTAGAAGGACAATTAGAGAGTTAGGCCTTGTTTGGACTACACTTATCTGGATTTTAATAAAGATGCTAGGAGAGCTAAAATAGCAGAGGAGGTAATAACTGCTAATACATTTTTAATGCAACCTTATTTCTGGGTAAAGACAGGACATTTTGGACTAATGCCAGCGAAACCATCTCCTGATCAAAGGAAGGAAAACCAAGGAAGTTATCTTGAATTTCTGCAGGTGCAGAAATGCCCAACTGCCATTGGTGAACCTTGGAACTGATATTAATATACAATAAATGAATTTTACAGATATCTGGATGATCATCTTAATAATAAACTGAACTGGAGTTACAATGATCATCTTTAAGTGTTATGAAGCATTATTGCATATTCTTCCTTCACAAACAGAATAATCAGAATGATAGTTTAAACGCTAGAGTTACTCTCACCAAGACAGCTAAAATAATCTGGCACTAGAAGCTTGAAACCAAACTGTATACTGTATATAGGGGCTGGAACCAGGTGGAAGGGATAAGCAATGATGAGAGAACAGGCAGAGCTAAACAGGTGGGTGGAAAAAGCAATCAAGCCACCAGTGCCAGGACCATGACAGTAAGAACTAGTTCTGATTGTACATAGATATATCTAATGTAAAATTTGTCATGATGCCAAAGTTCTGTGTTGCTAATGGATGCAGTATTAATGCCTGGGAGGTAGATAAATCATTTTCCTATTGTTTTCCCACAGAGAAAGGACCAAAAAGGCGGTACATGCACTTGGGTTCAAGCTTTACCAAGGATTGGTGAAAATGGCAAAAATTGGAGTCCAAAGTCAAAGTGGTCCTACTTGTGTAGTAGGCATTGACATTGTAATATTAAGCCTAAAAATTGGGGAGAAGAGAAAGTATCAAGGTTTGAACACAGTTTTATTGAATGAGACAGTGGAAACAAGCTTTTTAATCGAAATTGAAGATGGCGAAACTAATGTTGACAAAGGATAAAGTGGGGAATGCTCTTAAGAGGTTTGTGGCTGGCTTTTAGAAAAATGGTTTTAATTCAGCACTAGGACTGTTTTATGGTCCTACCTCCAGTGGAGACACTGCGCAGCTGCTGCCTTCTCACTTCTAATGTCCTTGCTCTGTGTATCCAGGGCATGCCTCTTCCTCTATACTACCTCGATCAGCCACAGTTAGCCTCTATAACTAGCCTCAGTGAGCTGTAACCCCTTTACAGCCTCACTCCCTGGCAGATTAGAGATATGTTTTCCATATATGCTCTTATGTTTGGCCGCAAGTTTTTGTTGGTATTCATGAATCTTTATGACTTAAACCACATGTAAAATCTACTGTGACTTCTGTCTGAATGTCTACCTCTGTGGTTCCTAATCAAATATTTAACCCCCTTAAGCTGGTGTCGATCGTCGCTAGTCTTGAACTTGTTACTGCGACCTATTCTATTCTATTCTATTCTATTCTATAAACAGTCATTTTATGTACAGGTTTAATTTTTGTACATAAATGTTGTCACAGACCTAAAAAAAAATAATGTCCCAGTTTAATAACAAATAAGCTATTAGTCAGTTTTATATTTTTTTAATTTATAAAAACTATCTATTTTCTAAGAATGTTTTTATTTAAGAGTTTACCTTTGGTTGCAAATTAACAAACATCCAGAAAAAGTCCACTATATTATATTATTTTCCATGTGAATCCTAGATTTTTTATTCTTCTTTGCCTTTTCTAAAAAGTGTTTTAAATCAGTCCTACCTGTGTTCTAAGTCTGCCTGTCCAGACTGTGTCCACCTTAAATCACTGCGGTCATTTTTATAAAGGATGCAGGGAAAACAGAAAAGTGCATTAGCTGTCCCACAGGCTGTCAGCCACGACTTACACTCCAACCAACTCCTGCTAAAAGTCAGGTTGTAGGATTTAGCTTTTTCCTCGGTTCGCTGCGCTAATTTTTTTTTTCGGGCTTGTCAGGTCCCATATCCTTTAGATGGATTTTTCCCATCCTCCTCTTTCTCGGTAAAGATCTCACTGAATTGTGTGAAAGCTGCTCTTCAAGTTCAACTGTCGTCGCCATAATCTCTACCTCACTACCTGACTGACTACTAGCTACATTACCTATATCACTGGAGCAGTAGAGACTGAAATTTTTTCGGGAATGCCACGTGTCACAGGATTCATCCGTGGGATGGGAGTCAGTATTAGTAACGATCACATGATTGGGACGGTACAGGATTAAACATTAACGGGAGCAGACGG
>NW_015151092.1:36575-45715 GCF_000732505.1 Cyprinodon variegatus | reverse complement strand
TCCCGTGTCAGTCTCTATGGAGCAGGGAACAAAATTCCAGGAGCCCCAAAGCCATTAATTTTGGCGATACTGATTGGCAAAATATTTATAAATTTTCCTTAGAATTATTATACAACTGATTATTTCGCTACACTTTGAGGGTGCTTTGAATGAGCACCCAAGAAGATAAACGATACGTTCTGTTGGTAGAAATGCACTGTTGAATGAGAGTCAATTGGTATAAGTCTTGTTTTAATAATTCATATTACATGTAGCCACATACTATTAAGTAAAACTGACATTGGTAACACTTTTAAAATCTATATATATCATTTATGACTTTTCCCCTCCACATGTAGGGAGGGCAGTGCCCGAGCGCCACCTATGGGCCAGACGCCACTGGTCTGACCAGGAGATTATGCTTCTCTTTAGATCGTAATGTCCACAAATCATGAAAGAAAGAATATTTTTGTTCAAAGATTTAAAATGGAATCTTTGGGGACCAGCCAAGGGCCTATCAAGGAAAGTAGGGACATTTTGAATGGCTACTACTGTAACTCTTGCACTCTTTTTGACATTTGAGCACAGGGTCCATTTCCGTCTTGCTTGAGTTTTATCTTTTCGCCTCCTTGATCTTTTTGTTTTGCTCATTCTTTTTATGCTCTTTTTCTACATCTTTGTTGTCATTCTTGGAAATAATTCATGATGTTACACTTTTTTATGTTTATCCCCAATCTCTTCCTTGATTTCACACTCCCCCAAAAGCTTCCTACTTTTTTTTCTATTCTACCCTTTTTCCATCATGCATCTTTCAAATTTTATGTCTTAGATCCTTCCCTTAGCTCCCCCCTCTTTCCCTCATTTTGTTTTTCTACATAGCTTTCTTATCTCCCTCCCCACTGAAGCACAGATTTCCCTCAACATTTTTCTTCCTCTTCCCCCCATCCCTCTATCTCTGGGTCTCACCAGTCGTTTATGCCTCTTCGCTGAGTGCTATTACAGCATCACTTTGCATTTAGATAACCATCGCCTCGCCACCCCAAATTGGTCCAAAGCAGGAGGAGGGGGATAAAGAGACAGGGAAGGGGGGAGAGGGAGGAGACTTATTACACGAGGGAGAGGGGGTAGATGATATTGAACTTCTCGCTGAATCCTTCCAGAAGAAATAATTGTAGGTTGTTGGCCACACGAAACAAAACATGAGGAAAATTTCATTTAAAAAGATTTTTCACCATGACCAGCTCATATTTTCTGTTTCTCTGAACCTGACATTTATTCCTTAATATATACAATAGCCCTGGCAACAGAACAGAACAGAAAGATTATATTTCAATTCCAATATACTATTTTGATCCTTAAGGGAAATCTAATGTTGTTGCAACTGATATAGGGTTTTCTTTAATAAGTTGCTGTAGATGTTGATGAACGTAGGCAGGAAGGAGCTTCTGTACGGTATGTCTTGCAGCTAATCTGGAGAAACCTTCCGAAACTTTGCAGCTCTACATAACAAAACCACATTTAAATTCCATTCAATTCGGTATTTCTATATAGCACCAATTCAATACATCTCAAGGTACTTTACAGAGACAGTCATACAGTCAATTGATCATTAGTCAGTCAAATTGATTCAAAGTTTTCTCTTTAAAGAAAACCAGTTGATTGCATCAACTCAGTGACTCAACAGCTATCACTCACATCAAGCATGCATGTAGCGACAGTGGAGAGGAAAAACTCTCTTTTAACTGGAAGAAACCTCCAGCAGAACCAGGCTCAGTGTTAGCGGCCATCTGCTGAGTCCGACTGGGTTCAAGGAGACAGTAGCAGACATAGTAAAAGAAGGTGAGATACAAACAGCAACTGTCAACCAGCTCCACAGGCTGCCCTGTCCAGCAAACACACAGCTAGGCAGACAAGCTCCAAGCCAACTTCCATGCCAGAGGATGAAAGTTAGCACATGCAGTTAGTCACAGAAAAAGGAATACGCTGAAAAACAGGCAAAGGTTCAATATCTATGAACTAAGGTTTCTGAAGACAGCAGCACAGGAACAGACGAGGCGAAGCTATTATGAGAAAAGGCAGAGAGAGAATAACGCTAGAGGTTGAACTAAGAAATACTGCAGATTGGGAGCATATAGATAGAATGAAGCAGAATGATTTAAAAAAGAGTCAGGCAACCTTGAAAATATTACATTGGTCAAATCAACAGTTTAAAGCTACAGGGTGTACCTTTCAATGGCATCTAATGGTCTGACTGGAGACTGCAATGACATGAACCGCTCCCCCCATCATTCCTACTCCCTCATACAATACAGAGGCTGTCATGGTACAGCATGGCTCCAGCAACATCCACATCACCTATCTTGTCACGTGATGACAAGTTTTGTTTATATAGTCAATTTTATAAGTAGTATTTTATTAGTCTGTGTAGTATATTGATTTTATATAGGCAAAAGGTAGTGAATACACATGTTATTTGTTCCACAATGTCGTCTAGTTTTAGTAAACTGCTTAGCATAGTGATATAAACAGGCTAAGTAATTGTATTCATTTAGATTGGTAGTGAGATAGTGTTGGTTGGAAGCAGATATATTCCCTTTTTAACAGAGTCCAAGTCTTCACTGTGGCACAGAGGTAATTAGATGAGGAAGAGGCTGGGTGGGGGTGCAGCCAGGACAGGCGAGGGAGGGGTGGAAGCAGGATGACTGAAGTGGAGGAGGCAAAATTTAAAGCTCTCTAAAGGAAAGAAAAGAGAACGATTTTGCTCTATACTTATCATAGTTGCTAGTGTACTCGTAAGTAATTGTAAAGTAATTACTTATAGCTACTAGTTACTTCTCCAAAAAAATTAACGGAGTTAGTAACTCAGTTACTGCCCAGCAAAAGTAACTCATTACTAGCCAGGATAGTAGTGGTTAATTTTTATGTTTTACGATGATGAAGAATTTGGAAAATGTTCTTGTTCTTGAAAATATTAAATAGACCTAGAGGTTGAATGATGGAATATGAGGTTGAAATATAATTATGTCGATGTGATCATGTTTCTTGTAAAACAATAAAAGAAAAAATGGTTTAAGAAAAAAAAAAGTAAAATTTCCGTAAAATAAAACATGACAATAGTTTATACTGTTATTCTTAAATTAACTATTTGTGGAAACTTATTTATACCTTAGCAACAGGACTACATCATTATGGATTTTTTATTTTTTTTACCTTGTTACTTGGACGAACAGCGGTTTTGTTGATAAGCTCCTGAAACGGCAGGCGAATCAGCTGTAGAAAGTCAAACCTCATCCTCCATGAAATACTCAGCCACCAGCCTTCTCACGTCTCCTGAGTCAAACATCTTCACCTCTGGTCTAGAGAAATTCTATTTGCCCACATCATCGTCATTTAGCTAGCTCCCTCTAGGTGTTTCTCGAGGTTACTTGTACTATTTTTAGCTGTAGAAATGCTATATCACCCCCCCACCCCTCCGCAAACACCATACATGCTCCTACGGTTTGTAATTATAAAAATGTATTTCTAAGCCATAGCAAGCAAACATCTAGACTTTCAATTTGTTGATTTAAAAAATATTTACTTTTGTATAATATATCACATTTCTGTCTGTAAACCCCTGTAATAATCACACACTGTAGCTTGAAATCATTTGACGTAAAGCTACAACCTAAACAGATAATGAAGTAAGAGATAAAACTCTCCACAACAGAGTTCTAGAAAATATGTGGTTCTTGCTGCTAACACTTAATGACTCAAGTTCTCTCAAAAGCACAAGACTGCTCTCTGCCTTCCTGTAGACAATTTCCCAATTGTGTCTTCAGTCATGACCTAGATATATACAAACATCATATTATGTGAAGTTTTTGACAAGAGCGTTTTCCTGATACCCATCCAGCAACGCTTCTTAAAGACATACCATCACTGAGCTTCTCTTTTGACTGGTCTCAAATTTATATTTGTTCTTAAGTTCTGTCGGTTGATCAATTATTATTTGGGTAAAACTCTTAATAATAAAGGTATGATTTTGATCTAATTGTTGAGATATTAAGTTCAACTCCCATCCAGCTAGGATGCCATATCAATGTTGTTATTTTATGTTCAATTCTTTTCCCAGCCAGTGGGGAATTTATTTTTCTGATACTTTAAGATGTTTATTGCCCTCCACTGTAGGGGTGGTAAATATCTTATTTAATCAGATATTATTTCAGCTGTTGTATATTGTTTATGAACATAAGCCCTACTAGCTGTGTGTTAAAACAATAAATGAAAAAGTGATTTGAGCTCTAATCATGGTTAAACAGTTAATTCTGCACATACATGGAATAAATTAACCACAACTTCTGTTCAAAATATAAGATTTTATTAACAAAAATCATTCAGCCCCAAGTCAAACATATTTCAGTTTAACACTCTCAACTGAGACTAGTGAAACTCAACTAAACTAAACTAACTACTATGTACAAAGAGGAAGGGAAGCATGGCTTAAAATATATTACAGTTTAAGATGGATTTTGAGTCTGAACCCAAAGTTTATCTGGAAGAATTTGGAATATGATCAAATTAGCTTTTCACTAATTTTGAGGCTTTGGAATGTTTTCGGACCAATTCACAGTGCAAATCCATGAGGTGAATAAAACATTATTTGGCCAAATAATGCTAGCAGCGAATAGAAATCAGTGTTCTACTAAATGACTCTTGGTCATCCTTGGTAAATGACTCTTGGTCATACTTGGTAATTGAAAAGTAATGAGCATATGAGGAACACATGAACACTATTGTTGTATCAGCATTTAACCCTTAGTTAAATAAAGCTTGTCCAAGCTTACAAAAGCTCAAAACATGTTACTATAGCGTAGCATGCAGTCCATCCTGTTAGCTTGTCTCTACTCATCATCAAAGACATATTGTTTGTTCTGTCCCTAATCATGGCCAGACCTGCAAACCTTTTTATCCATTTCCATTTGGAAGGCTTGAGTTTCATCCAGCTGCAGCTCAGCAGTAGGGGCAGCAACAACCAGGGGTTTCTCTGTCCCAGTGGCTCACAGCAGGGGTCCTATTTGTCTCCTCAAGGCAGACTTCTTATCCTGTCTGGCTCTATAAGTTCTGAAACTCAAGAAAAATGTATTGCAAAAGGTCTGTTTTGCAGTAGTTTGATTCTGAAAGGTTACCACAATGACCCATTCTTGATGATACTGGAGATGTGGGTCCCCTTGGGCCCGCTGCTCTACTGTGGTGGAGAAGTTGGCAAAGCAGACCCCGGCTTCATGGGCAAGGAAAAGGAGGCAAAGACCAAGAATCCTGTGTGCTCTGCGGTTTTGGCAGAGGTCTCCCAGCTGTTATCCACCAAAGATGCATTCTCTTCTCTGGTCATCATGTCAAGATGAAATATGGACACTGGTTCCCAATGTCAAAAAAACATGATCATGGCATATGGCACATCATAATGCTGATGCTGGAAAGGCTGGTGGGGACTGGCTCAACCTATTTTTGAATATTTTGTGTACATTAAAAGAAAGAGAAAAAGAAAGAAGCTCACAACAACTTGTAAGAAGTGCAGGAAAATATATAACCATTTAAACTAAACAGCCAATTAAAACGAGCAAACAAGATGTATATTGTCAGGTAGATTTGCTGTTTGTGACATTAGAAAAGGTTCACATCAATGTACATGTATTGGTCATCTGGCTCTCTGCTGCTTTTTCAGCTTGCCAGGCTAATTAGTTTTTGGCATTAAGGAAATCAGAAAAACTATGTGGCTTTTTTTTTTAAGAACATTTTCAGTCAACTATGAAATCTCATGGAGTCCTAAACAGAAGCTCCACATCTGCTTTTGTTTGACAGTTCCAAAATTTAGGTTAGACATTATGTTAACATTATATTGCCAACATATTTGCTCACCTGATTCATCTTAAATAAAATCTTAAGTAATATCAGAACCATAATCCATAAGGTTCAATATGAAATTGGTCCACAGATTGCAGCTCTAACATCTTTTGTTCATGTGGGAAGGCTGTTAAAAATCTTTAGGAGCATGCTTGGGGAAATTTATGACTATCCTGTTGTAACAATTTTCAGTATTTAATTCACTAATTCACTAATCTCAATCCATCAATTTACCACTGGTTTCACAGTATATTCCACTTAAAGTTACATTAACACTGACAGTTGACAATGGAATATTTAGGAGAACATTTCTCCGAACTTGTTGCACACAATTTTATCAAGTTTCTTAGGGGTACTCGTGTTTTTTTAACACTCTAATTGGCTGGATACCTGACTTTATAAACTTTTGGTCAAGCAAATTATCATAGAAAACTATCCCAATTATTTGGATGGGAATGGGAATACTTTTGGCAATACAGTTTCTATAGTGTCAGTGCATCTCCGCACGATTTATTATGGCGTGGGCAATAAGCTTTGGGGGTATTAAACTACATCTCATATATCTATCTATGCTTATATGCCAAACACCAGCATCAGCAAATAGCACAACAGTCTAGTTCTATACTTGTTATCAGTCATCCATCATCGTTTTTTACTGTTTTATATTGTTTTGATGTGAACTTAAGACTTAGACTTGGAAACTTAGACAGATTTATTTTGTATACACAAGTGTACACAAAAAGCTCTCTAGACAATGTCATTTTTGAAGATGCAGCCTTGATAAAAAAAACAAACAAACAAAAAAAAATAGCTATGGAATGCGCCTCATTCATGTTTGCTTGGCAGCAGTGATGTCAGACGGATCTTGATAGGATCTTAGCATCCAAATGGGATTTTTACCTTGGTGGAAGAGGATCTGATGGTGGAGCATTAGGGGCCTGTTGCCTGGGCTTCACCCATTACTTGTTGTTGAGCTGCTACTACTGCCTCCAGCTCCTAAAGCACTCGCTTCTCCTGGTTCAGGGGAGAAGCGACAAGGACAATGAGGTTGGTTGCGCCCTGGGTTGAAGAGGCTGACGTGGTTAAAGCAGCAGTGGTGCCATTGGCAGGTTTAGCTTTAAGTAAAATAAGTAAAATTTTGATCTTAAGTAAAATCCTGCTCAAACAATTGCTTTTATGTCACCTTAGAGGAGCAGCAGTGATCCACATTTCTGGCGAAATACTGGCTAAAATATAGACATGACGACAGTCTATGAGAATTTTCACACACTATGCATCTGAGTTGATGAAAGATTGATTAAATTAGATAAAGAGTGATCCTTGCAGAAAACATGTTAGAGGCTTCACACAGGCTGTAGACTTGGTTGAAGATTTACTTTCCTGCAGATTGGCGCTACAAACACTCCCAGAATTTCTATTTAATTATTTCAGTGTGACCATCTTTATGATTTTCTCATGAATTTGGTGAGTGTTTGGATGTTGATCTGCTGGTGGGCTGGACTGAGCTGACTGCAAACCTGGTTTCATTTTTGTTATTAGGCTGTGGGGGATTTAAGGCCTGCACATGATCCACCTATAGGGGAGAATAAACCTTTCTTTCTTGCTGAGCGGCATGTAAACCCTTAAAACTACTTACCTTATATTTCGTCTCTGTCTTCCAAGATACATCTCAAGAAGCATTACTATAAAGATCAGATCCCCCAACCTCACGGTGCTTTCTTGTTTTGTGAAAATCTACCAGGATACTTCCCTGATCTGTCTGTCCTTTACAGCTCCTCTGATGCCGTTCAGTCTCAAACATTACCTTCCTCTGTTTCCCTCTGGAATCTTCCTCACCAATATCCTATTTCTCACCTGGATATCCACAATTCATAGATGAGGTAAGAACTGCTTCATCCTTTCCTGGCAGAGTACTTCTACCCTACCCAGCTCTTATATGACTTCCGTCATCCACAGACATCCCCTACAAAAGAAAAGTATCCTTTAGTTACCATGGCGTAGAGACGGCAGCATAGATCTGGACACCATCTCATTATGTTCCTGTAGACATGATAGTACGTCTGTAGAAGTTTATACCTTTGAAAGAGTGGTGAGTCTGGCTGTGAGGGTTATTTAGCTCAAAGCAGTGTCTCAACATGCAGGTTTAACTTTGTTTGCAAGTAAGTTCTGTTATAAAAATGTTATTTCAGTACCAACTGGCTTCAAAATGACAATAAATTATCCTTCTGGAAGCAAAAAAACAAAAAGGAAAAAAGAGAAAAGAGAAAGAAGAGAAAAGAAAACAAGAAGGTGCCGAGTGTGATAGCTTATTGTTGCTTATTTACTGTAATATATTGTTATGCAATTTTAATATAGCCAGACTCATGACATGTTTGCTTAGCAAGCTTAACGTACATAAAAACTCTCTGAAATGTGGCTTTGCTTGTTTTATTCAAATAAAAGTTATATTCCAAAAACATTTCTAAAACATTGACTTAATATCCAAGAATGGTTGCTAGTGCAGCTAAATTAGAGAATGTAGTAGGTATTTGTTGTTTTATTTGGTGACGTAGTTTTGTAATAAATACATTTTTATATTTATTGCAAAAGGCAAACTTAATCCATTAAAAACAGCCTGTTATATAATATTCAATTGTTTGTTTAAACAGTTTTGTCTTTGTTGTAAAGTCATTTAAGACAACACAGTTCCAATGTTTATATATTATTTCCATTGTAGATTTATTAAACAACTAGAGACACTCTGCGTCCCCTCGAGTGTGATAATGAAAACTGTAAGGACACAATTGTCACACTTTCTGCTTTCATTCCATGTCACACGATATGCTGTTATTTATTCTAGCTGTTTGCCTTTATCTAAGTACATCCTGCACCCCTCTTCTTACCTGGTACTCCAAGCAGTACTCCCACCTCCAGTGGTGCATCCAGAACCTCTACCTTTACAAGCACCTCTACAAGCGGAACAACTATTACTACCATTTTTAGTACTTTCAGCAGCAGCTTCCTTAATCAACACCAGAGAACTCCACTAAAAGCATCGTATTCAGGTGTGCATACTAATGTTATATAGTCAGAGGTGTCATGTCAGAATGTAAACATACTGTCTTACTGCACTTACAAGTATGTTTATTCTGTATCTTTTCTTTACTCTAGTATTTATCTTTTTGAGCAGTTATTACTTTTAATCAGAGATGACAAAAGTACTCACTTTCCGTACTTGAGTAAAAGTACAGATACTTGTGTTAAAAAATACTCTGGTAAAAGTGGAAGTACTGATTAAA
>NW_015151092.1:29593-36450 GCF_000732505.1 Cyprinodon variegatus | reverse complement strand
TAATAACGGTAACTCCATTGAAATGATTCAAAACTAAAGTAACGAGCCAATTTTTTAAAATGTAACGAGTAGAAAGTACAGATATTTGTGTAAAAATGTAAGGAGTAGAAGTAAAAAGTCGCCTTAAAAATAAGTAGTAAAGTAAAGTAAAAATATCAGAAAAATCTACTTGAGTACAGTAATGAAGTATTTGTACTTCGTTACTTCCCATCTCTGCTTTTAATCCTTACATTTGAACAGAAATATTGGTACTTGCTACTCCTTGCTTTCTCGAGAATTTCTTGTTACTTTTGTAGATAAAGATAACAACATGACTTAACAACCACAAATCAGGAAAACCCAAGACCACAAAGAAAATCTGTACATGTGTTTGTTTATAGATAGTGACATCAATAAACAAAGGCTGCTGGAAAACGTTGCAAAGAAAAGATGCCAGAAATTCCCCATTCACTCCCCCTTCATTAGATTTTAAACCTACAGGTTGATTATGTTCCATCTCAAGCTGAATGCTGTGGGTACCAGAGCTCTAAAAGTATCATTCATGAAGAACCTCTGTTCAGTTCATTTTTTATCGATTCTATTGTATTTCTATCAACATACAATAAAAGAGTAAAATTAACCAATTTTGTTTTCATACAATATTTTTTTTTCTTGTAAGAAAAGTAATTAAAAGTTATTTAGTATCAATTAAGAGAAGAGCTTTGTTTACCTTCTGTACTTAAATGCAATGTAGAACTTTTTTAAAACAGGTATCTGCAGTTTTTCTTAAGTGAAGAATGTTAATGATTTTGACCCCTCTCGATGAGTTTCTGTGATGTATTCTGTCAAATTTCCACTGCTGTTTTGCTAGAGTGTTTACATTTTTCGTTACTGTAATTATTGTATTTTATAACTTTTGACATTTCATTTTTATTGATTGTTTTTCAATCTAAAGCAGGGATCATCAACATTCTCCATGCTGAAGACCCCCAAACTGATGGCGAGATGGAGGGTGTCAGGATCCTGTCTGTGTGTTTGTGTTTCTGTGTTTGTCTCCCTTTATCCACCAGGAGGCGCCTGGTTCTGGTCCGCCTCCTCACACACCTGCTGATGTGTGATTTCCTCGTTAAACGGAGTGCTCTTAATCTGCTGGCTGCCACTACCTCGACGCCAGAGTGTTTGCCAGTTTTGGGTACTCTAGTCAAGCTGAGTTTTGCTGAGTCAAACCAAGTTCTAGTCAACCTGAGTTTAAACTTTGTTTTTGTCTTTGCCTCTCGGCAGGAAGTCATCCTGCAAACTGGATTTTTCGGAACTTCTCTCCCTGGAAGGATGAACTGAGCTACACACTGAGCTGGGGTTTAAACAGGAGGTTTGGATCCACTTTCCCCAAGAGATCGTTTGAGCTTCGCACTGAGAAAGGGATTACTCTCCACTACGACCCGTTCAAGTACCGCAGGAAATCTGAGTGGCAGTCAGTTTCTCCCTTCACCTACTAACAACCGCATTCTGGGTAAACCCTGTTCCGCCCTCCACCGAATCAGACAAACACTGGAACTACAGCATACAGACTGGAGTCAAGGATTCAACAACTTCTCTGGAAACGTGAGTCGGCAACCAAATCCTCTTCTCCAAGTTCATGAGTCAAATTTCCCACTGAGCCTGAACTAACCGCTGTGTCTTCCCCTCACTTTTCAGTTCCAGTTGAGCAGTGTTCATAGCAACACTTCTCTCTGAATTATCTCTTCAATAAAACCTGTTAAACCTTTTCCCTGGTCTCCCTGTTTGGTCTTCTACATTTGGGTCTGAACCTTAGTAAAATCATGATAGCAGGGACCCGCTAATTAGGAAATTGTGTTATATCAAACTCTATTACAGATGGTGTCATGTAACGAAAGTAATTTCGCCCTGGGATTATTAAAGTATTTCTTATTTTGATTCCTCGTTGATGTTGTGAATGAAAGCCCAGTTTGAAAGAGCTCCTGTGTGTCACTGAATGTGATGACTGAAAGACATCTGCCTCCATGTATTTGTTTACTACAGTGTGTTGAATTCGTGTTAATGTGTATTTAAAGACATTTCAATTAATGGAAAAAATGGCAACAGGGAATGTTAAAAAAAAAAGTCTAATCAACCAAAACTTTAGCGACCCCCACGCAGTACCTCAGGGGATCCCCTAGGGGTTGCGGACCCGCTGTTGAAGACCTCTGATCTAAAGAATTGGAATTTTACATTGCACATCTTAAATGTTTGTTTGGTTAAAATTCTGACAAGCTGGATTCAATTTGAGTCATACTACCCGGTCTGAGGGCCCCCTTGGAATTTTTTTCTTTGGGCCTCCAGAGACCCTTGCAGCCCCTCTGTTTATAAGTAAAACAACCACTAAGTTTGTTTCCCATAATGTTCCCCTGGCACAGTCTTAAAGTGATGACTGCTAAGTTGGCTGAATCTTAAATTTCTTAGGGGAAAAATGTTGCTACAAATGTTTGACAAACAACGATATGTTTACATGAAGGTTAGGGTTAAATACATGAAAGCCCCCTGCAGTCAGGATACCAACTGAGAGCTGTGTTGCACGAATCAATAAAGTAGGATTTAACACATGGATGCAAAACTAGCTGTGGAGTTATTTCTGAGGTCATATGTAGAGAGAAAATTGATCAGGAAAAAAACCCAGATGCTTTGATGCTGCAGATTATCAGTAACATCATACTCGCTCCCATTTTGTGTAATTATTTGAAACAAGCTAAATCAAAGAGTCCCCTGGATCTCCCTTTGGCTTCTATTTATCTGCGTTTGTTGCTGGCGCACACGTTCAGTTTCAAAGGTTGATATTTCCCAGTTAGCTGCATCATCAGCTGCTTCCCCTGCTGCTCATCACTGGCCTGGCTGTAGTTACAGACGCCTCCAGATAGACAAAAGGAGGAAGCGCAAAAGAAGCGTGGCCTTTTTCTCCCAGTGTGTGTGGTTACACCTGTGCTGTGAGCGTGGGTGTGCAACGCGCTTGAGATGGAGATCAAGGGGTGGAAAAAAAGCCGGAGCAAAGAAGATTGGTCATCTTTGGAGCTGCAGCAGCAAAACCACCCACTTTCTCTTTTTTCTTCTGACTCTCTGATTGCCAACGTCCTCTCTGCATGCACTCTTTCTCTAACTTTTTATTCCCTTTCAGCTTATGTCTCTACTTCCCTGTATTCCTTTGGTCTCTCTATGTAATAGGGGCTGCAGTTGGAGCAGATGAATCAAACATCACAAAAATATTCATGAGTTTGTCAGTGATCAAAGACAAAAAGAGAGGTAGGCTTAACATGCACACACACAGGCCTCGACTTCAAATCCAAAAAGTTAAAGGAAGTTGAATTCTTGTCTGTAAACGCCTCACTTACCCCCCTCCCCTCCGGAAGAAAAGAAAATCTGTAGCAGAAAAACTGTTTTTATTTTAACGGCTAATTAGCTTCTTTTTCAGTCAGCTCTCTCTGTGGAGATTTTAATTATGATTTGGCATCGGTTGGCGATTGTAAAATGAAATGGACGTTGTTGATCAAGGCTCTGTTGGAAGGTGGCTCAGATGGAGGAAGATAGAAGCCAAGCGCGAAAATGAAGGAGAGAGATTGTGAAGCAAGTGGAAAACGTTTTCATTCACACCATGCTCTACTGCTTGCTGACGAGACGCGCACAATGAGAACCGCAATGGGGAGCAGAACCAGTCTGAAAGCCTCTGAATTTACACTTTAAAAGTAAGAAGCAGAAACATTTTTACATATGTCTCTCTTTTTCTTCTTGCTTTGTTGATAGTTGATGTCATCATGTCGACTACTGAGGGAAGCTCCTCTGTTTTTTATTCTTTGTTATGATTGGATTATTTTTTTCATTTATTTTTGGGGTATTTTAATGTTTGAAAACCAGTATCTTTTTTTCATTCACATAAAAATGATCAGCTTCTCTGTCCATACAGAAGAGAAGCCTTCCTCTCAGCACGCGTCTGCCACCTCCAGAATAAACTGTAGAAAACTGGGTGGCCAGGATGTGCAGTTTTAGCTTTATTTTTTAATAAAATATACAGTAGAGTCTCAAAGTCTCCATAATAAATGGTTCTCCTGTTTATGCCTCAAGCTCATCCAGATTTACCACCATGAATAATAACTTTACTTCAATGTCACACATTTCCGATTCATAACTATAAATTATTTTTTTTATATGTATTTTTTAGTAAAACTCTACAGTTATGCATGATTTTTAATGTTAGTGGTGGAAAGTAACTGGTTATATTTACTTCGTTATATTAAACAGAATTTCTGTGCAATTTTACCAGCTTGAATATAGTAATAACTAGAATTGGAAGTTGTAGTTAATTGATATGTCATTCAAATTAAGGGTAAAACCAAGTAATGATCGTTAGTTAAAAAATGTAAACTTTTACCCGAGTTTGGACTTCTGACCCGGCTGTTAAAATCCAGTTTGTCTTCTCACCAGTAAAATGAATAATTTGGACTATTATTATCAGCAGAGTTATTAAACAATCAAAGGAAATAGTCTCTGTTTCTTCAAGTGTTAACCATGAAGGGTTGATCTGGCTCTGAGTGATAAACCGGACACTGTCAGGCTCCGACTGGGAACGATTTTCAGCCCTGGCTTTTTTCCATCTACACTGGCGCAGTTATGGATGCCCCACCCCCCGAAAAAAATAAATAAACTCACGTTTTCCAGTCCAAAAAAATTTCATAAACCATCTGGATATATAACAAATATGAACCAAAGTCTATTGATCTCTCTGAACGTAAATCTAAAGAAAAACATATTTTAAACATAGACTGCCATCCTAAACTGCCAGATTGGGAAACATCCCAACCTGGCAACAATGCACATAAGATGGGAAACGTTATACTTTAGATGCAAACCCCCATCATGTACCACAACATATTTTTGCAAAATATTTGATTTAATTAATCAATTAATTTTAATTAATTGGCCAAATATAAGAGGAGCATCGTAGTTTGGTTTAAAGAAAGCATTTTAGTGTGTTGCAAGGATTTTACATTTTTAAGTAATAGAAAATTACACCATATGCCAACCTTCACAAGGATGTGCATGACAAGGAAGGGCTGTATATACTGTATGCATCATTTACATACGGTAGTTAACACTGTATTACTTCTTGAGCTCTTTGAGTAATTTACTGTCACAGGTACAGTGGGGGAAACAACTATTTGACCCCTTACAAAGAATGCAACAATCTACAATTTTAATCGTATGTATATTCTAACAGTGAGAGACAGAATCCCAAAGAAAATTCCAGAAATTCACATCATATGAATTTATAAAAAGTGATAACCATCTGATGAGGCGAAACGAGTATTTGACCCCCTGGACAAACAGCAAGTATTCTGACTCCTACAAGCCAGTTAGTGTTACTTTAAGACACAGCCCCAATCCCAACCAATTATCTACATCAAATACACTGGCCTCACCTCGTTACCTGTATAAAAGACACCTGTCAACACCCAAACAACCAGCATCCAACATCACCACCATAGGCAAGACCAAAGAGCTTTCTACGGGCGGGCATCTTGGCTAACTTTTGTTTGTAACGTGCTAGCTTTCTCTGCCTCTATTTTGCTTCTACTAAATATTGAAATAATAACAAAGACATTTTACTGTATTCTAGGAATCAAACGCTGCTGTTCTCTGGAGAGCACTGCCGGGGCAGGCAGGACCGCGCCGCACCACGCAAAGGACCAGCAGTGTTCTTGGGCGTCTTGGTTAGCTTTTGTTTGTAACGTGCTAGCTTTCTCTGCCTCTATTTTACTTCTACTAAATATTGAAAATAATAACAAAGACAAATTACTGTATTCTATAAATCAAACGCTGCTGTTCTCTGGAGAGCACTGCCGGGGCAGGCAGGACCACGCAAAGGACCAGCAGTGTTCTTGGTCTGTTAGCTTTTCTTTGTAGCTTTCTTTGCCCATATTTTTCTTCTACTAATCAAAAGTAATAATATGACTGTATACTAGGAGCAAAGTGTTAATTTGCCAGTCTAATAATAATCCAGCTTCTTTTTTCAGCCTGTGCCAACAAATAAACAAAATAAACATGATCACTTTCATGTTTTCTATTTTTATTCTCCTCAGAAGACTTAACCTTTTTTCTTGCCTCAGCCATTACCAGTAGTCCAGCAGTCAGAAAAATAGTAGAGCTAAAGCCTTAGCTCCATCACTTTATAAGAGCCTGTGGCTGTAAAGCTATACGTTCTTCCAGGTCACATGGTGTGTCGTCACCCAACTTACACTGTCTGTATTTCAAGAGGGGAGCCCCACTTGTAGGATTGCTAGTGTCAAGCGCAGTATATTGGCCTGAGGAATCATTTAAAATAACTTATTTGCATAAGCTGTTTAGGTCACAAAGTCCACTTTGTGCCTTTAAAGTTGCTTTTGTTGGGCATTGATTATTAAATCGAGGAATTGGCCAAAAGTTCAAATTTGATTAATGTGTTAGCTGTTTTAAAATATGATGTTTCTAAAAAGTCCTGTGTTAAGGACCATAGTTAGATTAAGTAAATATGTTCAGGGTTCGGCATGTTACTTAAAAGTAATTAGTTATAGTTATTAGTTACTTCTCCCAAAAAGTAACTGAGGTACTCACTGAATTACTCTACAAAAAAAGTAACTAGTTACTACTCTTTTGCGTTTCTTGCCCCCGTAACCCTTACCACCCGGCCTCCACTTTCTCGCCGTGTGTTTCAAAAGCCAACTGAATAGAGAGGACGACAAAGACAAGAACCTCCAGAGAGTTTTGCATTTATTGCAACTCAACGTAAATGACATCATATCTATCTATCTATCTATCTATCTATCTATCTATCTATCTATCTATCTATCTATCTATCT
>NW_015151092.1:0-29583 GCF_000732505.1 Cyprinodon variegatus | reverse complement strand
TCTATCTATCTATCTATCCATCCATCCATCCATCCATCCATCCATCCATCCATCCATCCATCCATCCATCCATCCATCCATCCATCCATCCATCCCGATTTCTCCCTTTCTCCATAGAGGCTAACGCCATTACTTTCAACGCCGTTACTCCGATCGCTGTATACAACTAGTATACTAGTTGTATACACACATAGAGCACATGACATCATAATGACTTTAACTAACTGCATGAACCAGATTCTTATTGTCATTCATAAACCCATAGAGGTTTTTGTACAATATTCTGTGAGTAAGTTTTGTGTTGATCTGAGCTACCTCAACACATTTTACCCCTTGATATGTGTTAGGAATCCAGTTTGTGTGGGTTCATCATGACAATATGTTGAATTAGTGATATTCTTACTTGAGTAAATGGTTTGCCTATTCGACCCCCCTCTGTCTTACATATACAATTCCCAAGAAAATTGTACAAGAGGTGTGAAAATTATTTATAGCATTGTATTTAAACTTATGGTTTAAATGGTAGAAACTTTATTTTACATTCAGATATTGATATTCATAGAAGATACAGTGGCCAATTCTTTCTGGCTTTTTGCTAAACATGTTGTAATTTTTTCTCCCTGTCCAACTTCTAGTTTCTGTGTGAGAGTTTCTGATTAATTTAAGCCACCCTGAGTCTGAATCTTTGAACTCCTTTTCACAGAATGATATACATCTCTGTATAAGGGAGGTTTTACCCTGATACCGATGCATGGAGCATATGTAGCCCTGAGATGTACCTGAGAAGTCTTTGATGATATGCTGAGTCTGAAAATCCAATCCGAGCGATGAACCCTGAGACCCCAGCGATGCCGATTTGAGCCACATTTTAAAGCAGGAGGAAAAAGAAGGAAACAAGGAGAAAATCTTGGGACTTTGCACGAAAGGATGTTCACAAAAGCGGACAGATGCACATGAGCATGCACACATGCAGTAATCCGAGGAGCGATGTATCATCTGTGAAACCACATCCTCTTCCTCGGTGTGGAAAGAAGGGAATGCGACACCCCCATTGTCCTGGATGAAAAACTCCCCAGTCATCACTAACATAGGCAGGAATATCAGCATTTAATATTCACAAGGGGACTGCAAAGGTCACAGTCCCGACCAAGGAAGGAGAGACACTGGGAAAAGTCTTGCACTTGAACAGAAATGCTCAGGAATTCATTTTCATTTCTTTTCCAGGTTTCCCACTCTTATTCGACACAATACCCTGATTTGGACTTACTTTATTTATATTTCCTACACATCCATATAAGATGTCTTATAGAAATCAGAATGCTTAATTAAAATGTTTATTTACGTGTCAATTACAGCAAGGTAGTTCCTACTTAAAAGAATAAAGCATATATGTTTCACACAGAGTAAAACATGCTTTGAATGGATAGAATGCAGACTTTTCCTTCATTTGTGCTGGATTATTAGGATGTTATACAACCTGGACTCTAATTACACCCCTAACAATTAAGGTGGATTTTAGGATGATTGGCTTTAAATCGTACGTGACCCAAGGCATAAGCAAACTAAGTAGCTTCTAAAACCCCGCCTTGCCAGCAGGGGCCCTTGATCATGATCTAAAAAAACAACCTTTTTCACACCGCACTAAAAAGAATTAAGAAGCTACAGATTTATTTGGATTTAATCGAACCAAGGCTATGGCTAAGTAAGCATCAGTGTCAAATTTTAGTTCGATTTAAGGAAATCTCTTTACTCTCTCACAGATACATTTTCATTAATTAGAATTTTATCAAAGAACTTACAAAATTTTAGCTTTTTAGCTCAAAAACCTTTTTTGCGGCATAAACACAATGTAGCTAAATATTATGTTTATGATAATTTTAGTCGTAATCTACACTATTATGTTTCTTTTTTGGTTTTCTTAAAACTTTTGCTAAAAAGATATTTGATTTAAGTACAAAATTATAATGTTTTAACCAATTGATAGTCCTCACGGTACAGTTGAATATTGATACAACCCATCTGACAGTAATCAGGAGGTAATAAGGAGCAAAGCTTAACCCTGTAATGCAAAATGTATCATATTTGATACATATGGTTTCTGAAATGTTTTGCGTCAGACACCTTTTGCATAATTTAATGATAAAAACTTTGCTCAAAATCCTATTGTACACGATCAGATATACCTGATAACAGAGGGCAGAAGACTACACAAAAAATAATCTTGACTTATCGCATAGTAATAAATTATTAATATCAAAAATGTTTTTCTGTTTTTTCTTTTTGCATATTTAGTTAAAAGGCCAAATAAGGACTTCAACCCAAAAAAAAAAGTAATTTTCTGTTTTGTTTTATTCTTGGATCGGGCTTTAAAGGGTTAACAAACTGGCTGCTCACACACAACCAACTTAAAGCAAGCTTACTGAAAGTTGAGTGGAAGGAAAACGTGTGGATGAAAAATAAAAGTAGATTATAACAGGAGTTAGAGCAAATCACATTTTAGAGTTTGAGTAAATTCACAAGGTTTGGACTGGAGTCACCACACATATATCTGTCTACGAAATGAATTACAACCAATTAGATCAAATAGACGTGATCATGAAGGAGTGAGTCATGCAAAGTCAATTGATTTATGCAATCAGCTGTATGTCTTTAGACAAAAAAAAAAACATTAACCAATCTTCTGACTTGAATAGATGATCTCTGTAAAGTGTATTGAGATGACAGCTGTTGTGAATTGGCGCCGTATAAATAAAATGAATTGAAATTAGTTTTACCTGAGCTAAAAAGATAAAGGACTGGACTTTTGAGGGGAGACAGAGAAGCTCAGCTGCCACATAGTGTGCTGCTGTTTGGTCAGTTTGGACTTTTATCCAGGCTTGTCAGACTTGCCATCTGCTTGGAAGTTTTTCTGTTGACATCTCAACAGAAGCACAGGTTGATCTCCTTCTTGCCTTGCTGCTTGGAAACAGAAAGAAGATGCTCTATGCAGTACATGGAGATCTTTTCAGGCAGTAACGTTTCTCTATTGCTTTTATTTTGCAATAAAAAAAAAAACATTTCAATATCGGAGAACAAATCTTTTTATACTATTGTAATTTATCCATATGTTTGTCTGCAAGCTGTGTTTTGTGGCCAGTGATATCATCTTCTTCTATAACTTGCTGATGTCATCTCTAAGAAGGCAGGGTGAACCACCAATCAAACATAATGTCGCCTTTTCTTTTAAAAGCAATAGAAGTGATATTCCTTGTAACGTGGTTCATGTTGCATTGTGTTGGAGACAAATTATCATTCCTGTTTTTGATGTGAGCTTGTAATCATTTTTTTTACCCACTACATTCCTGCCCTGAAAAAAATCTCATCTGTCGCTAAATGAGACATGGCCAGCTGCATTGTTTGATGAGGTAGGAGACAAGGCCAGCGCTGCCGATGGAGATGATTTGTTGAGTTTCAAGGAGGGAAGCTGACCTTCAGCATTAAAAGCTATAGAAAAAAGGTAGGCACGCACATGTGGTGGGCATGCTCACAAAGCACTGCGGTGCAGATATTTGCTTTCTCTTCCACTATTTCACAACTTGTTCTGCTTTTGTCACATTTTGAATGCAACAGCGAAAGGCAAAGAAACACGGTATGTTGAATAAATTCAGAACAAGCATTATTATTATAAACCTGTTTTCTACATTAAAACTCTTCAAAGTTTTGCAAATAGTTTTATTTAGCCCTCCTCAGCCACTATGGCCCAGCTGAAGAAGGGAATTCACACAGCATGATGCTGCTACCTCCATGTTTCACTGTAGGGATTGTGTGTGGGTTTTTTTTTCTTTTTTTTCTTACTTAATTAAATAATAATAATTGCCAAATTTGTGAAGTGAACAGAGAAAAGTTGGGGTGCTCTTATAACCCAACTCTACTTCATGGCTGGTTGGAGCACACGCCAACAGGGGCACGTGCTCCTGGTGAAGTAAACCCCACACCCTGATCTGAAAAAATACTCTGCAAAAATTTAGAAATAATTAATTTAAATTTCTTCTTCAATTCTATAATTTCTTTGATTTAAACTCATAGGTAAGACAATTAGCCAATTAAATGAAAGGATTTTTAAAAATAAAAAATAAAAACAACTGAAAAAACAACAGATAGTAATAGAAAAAACACAAGAGCATAAAATTTAAATGTCAAATCATTCTGGCTTTAACATGTATATAAATGTAAACTTTATCAGACTTTATTGTCACAAAATGTAGAAAATTTCTATATATAAAAAAAAAATCCTGTCTTAAAATCTGTGGATTTTTTTGTCGTTATCTTATGCAGACCAGTTAGTTATACGTCAGCCTGTACACCTAAATTCGGCAAATCATATTTCAACGGTCATCTGTCAATCAAAGTTTTTCTATCACATCATCTTGATTTATATGTTGCAGCTAATATACGCAACAGTTAAAATAAGAGATAAGAATCATTTCCTTTCCCATTGAGTTCCGTCCCAGTGTTCACGGGGATGGACGTCTGTGTCTTCGGCAGGCGTAGAGCTAACAGAACTGGCAGCGTTGCGAGGCAAGGGCTCAAACATGTACGGCTGTAAGCCTTCTTCACCAAACCAAGCTTCTGCCATCCTGGCGTCCTCTTCCCCAACACCTTCGTCCCTACTTTCCTCCTCTAAATAAAAAAAGTATGACAGAGGAGACTCATCCACGACCTCCAAAACAAAACTCTCCTCCTCTTGCATGTTTCCGCTGTCCATAGCGTTCCTTGACAGTGTCGTTGCTAAGTGCTTCTTGGTCCCAATGAAATTTCCCATTGAGAAATTTCCCGAGAAACCGGCCACAATCAAACTTGCATGCGAACCTTTCGCAACAACAATCCCACCCCCTCGATAAACAACCAATGACATTCACTTTATTCCCTCGTGTAAAGTCGTGCAGCACTCGGCAGAATTTGGAAATATAATCATTCATTCATCCTCAAAAGAGGGAAAATAAACTTATTTAAGGAAATGTGTACCTAGTTTTAGACCATTTTTCTTCTCTAATACTTGATCATTTTCTTATCATTTGCAGACAGAAGAAAGATTACTGATTAATTCCTTGGACCTATTTTATATTTCTTCCTTTACAATTTACTTTATAAGTTATTTAGAAATGACAGTAGGCTTCCAGAGGATCACACTTTTCCTCTGTTCAGTCAGGAGTCTTCAACCTAGACTCTGTGGCTCATTAAATATACTACACTAGGCACTTTTGCCAGATTGAATGCAGTACTGGGATGTCTGAAGGCCATTGGTGACACTGGATTTTTTCAGTATAGGAACAATTACCTGATTACAAACATATTTCACACTTTTCAGATTTTATAACACATAATTAAGCATAACTTTATTTTGTTCAATCATAGAAAATTCTAAAGAAATCGAATGCATTATTAGATTTTAATATGGGGGGAAAACAGCAAGGGGTGTGAATACTTTTGCAAATCTCTGTTAAGCTACATACATGCATATTTTCTGTCCACCAAAGCTCAATGCTGCAAACCTCCACCTGCTACTGAAAAGTATGATGTAGGAACAACACAAGAGGCAAATAACGCAAAGGAGAGTGAACATGGCCGTATACAGCGGCGCTCTGCAAGATGACAGGTGCAATCAGTCAAGCTGAACAGGAGCATCTTCAATCACACACCCTGATTGTTGTCAGACAGCCTAAAACTGGAGTACAAGGAGGATAAGAGCTCATAGAGCTGCAGACTGATGCGGGCCCACTGCTGCCACCCATGCGCACCTGGCAGTAGTGCCTCATAATAAACCGATGCAACGCACAGGGTCCACTAGGGGGCGCATGGTCACCAACCTCTTCCTCTCCATCTCTCTCTCTCTCTGTTCCCCTCTTCCTCCGGCTGTAGCAGGGGGATGCCGGAGTCCAGCCGCAGCTCCTCTCTCATTCATGCTGAGCGCTGCTCTCTGTGCGCACGGATCTGCAGAGCTGAGCTTTCTGCTTCTTCTGCTCTCTGACAAACCGAGCGGGAATGGAAACGTCTTCTGCTGCAACTCTGACATTCTAGAGAAAGATAAAAAAGGAAGAAATTATGCCAAGCAGGGATAATGCAAAACACTTGATCTGTAAGTACATGCAAACTTTTTCCCTTCATTTTTTTTGGGGGGGGTTTGAAATATTTTTTGTTCATTCTTTCCCACATCTGACCAATTCCTCTGGTGTCTCTTTGCGTTTCTTCTTCTGATTGATGCATCCCTGTTTCCACCTGGAGAAGCCTGCAATGCAATAGGGGAATCCTTTTTTGTCTTTTTTTGTATTTGAATTTTTCCCTTTTGCGTCCTGAGCGATCGCTCCGGTTGTTGGTGCGCTGAAGCAGCCATCTGAAGGCTGCGGACCCTCCGCAGGACTGAACATCACCAGTTTGCTTCTCCCTGGAATTTGGCAAGTTGTTGTAGGAGGTGGAGGGTCGCTTTAATGTTGAGCTTTAAGGCACTGCGCAATTTGGATTTGGAGGCAAAGTGGACGTTAGTGTTTTTATAGACTGCATGGATTTGAGGCTTGTTTGATTTTCTCTTTGGTGCATTACGGTAGTTTCTGAATCAATTACGATTCCCTCAATTAATTCAACCAACCTGGCAACATAAGTTAGGATGTGAGCTATGAATGGATCTGCATTTGGATGCAAATTGAAGCCACTTCTTTAAATATTTTGGTTGTGCGCGCGCTGCTTAGGAAAGGAGCAGGTGTGAGCACCTATAGATATTTCTTTCCCTCCTTATCCTGGGCTGACTGAACACACAGCAAAGCTTTTTAGTATAAAACCCCTAAGAAAAGAAGACTAAATATACTTAAACCAGCTTAAGGTTAAAAACTTTTAACTCCTTTGATATTAAAGAATGTTTTCCATCAACGTTTCCTCCCATTTGGTTCGCAAAGAAAGTCCAAATGCTGCTTTTAGTTTGTTCCTGGAAATTCAAAATAGTTTGTTTTTACTTATGCAACCAAATAGAAAAAAAACACACAACAAAAACCCAACAAAAAATGTTTTTAGTTTGAATAATTTTTCAATCAGAATCAGAAATACATTAATAATCCCAGAGGGAAATTACTTTTGTTACACGCTCCAGTTACAGTTTTATGTGATATATACACACATCCAACTATACAATATAATAAAGATAAAAAATAAGAATAAAAAGAGATAATATATATACACATATAGCTCTTCTGTATATATATCTGTACGTATATCTATGCATATCAGGTGGGCTAAAACATGTTTTAGGGAATATCTGATTTTTGTAGGTCCTGAATTTGAATCATAATAAAATAAAAATTAGTTTCTTAATGTATGTTGTTAGTTTTTACATTCAGAGCATGCTGTTTTTAAATTCAACACCCACCTACCTCGTTATATACCCTACAGCATTATAAAAACTCAATTCTAAATATTTTCTCACATCTTTTCATTTGGAATTATCGGTGCCCCCCAAACTGATTGCCCCTTTTAAAGTTTTTTTCAGCTGCACCCCTGTTTATGTGTTTAAGAGGTTTAGACTCTGGGTTTGTATCTTTTCTTGTGTGTGTGCGCATGCATTTGTGTTTGTTATGCCCCCTTATCCGCCCACATCCAAACATGTGCCATCATTTGGGAGTCGCATCAACATGCGCTGACAGTTTTGTGTCACCTTATGAATTTTTGACTTTTGTGATGTGCGTAGGTGCAGGCTGATTTGGAGAGACTATACGGGCAGCGAGCCACCGGTCTGGCTGCCAAGCACACAGAAAAAAAGGAGGAGGAGGAGGAGAAAAAAAAAATCTCTTTAGGTGGTGTGTTTGTAGGAGAGAAAAAATGGAAAGCTTTCTCTTTCGTATTCTGAACATACCTACTCATCTTCCACAAACCCCCCCCTTCTCTTTCTTCTTTCATCCCTCTTGGGGTTTGAGCTCAGGAGGATAAGTGAGAGTGAGCTGATTTGGAAGCAGTGGAGGAGATGCAAGGACATGTGAGAAATGTCTTTTTTTTTAAGTGCGTGTCATAATGACATCGCAGTGCTGGGACTCCTTGATAAGGCTGAAACCTTGAGCATCACCTCCTCTTTGGAGTCGAGGCGTGACATCCAGAACGACTGCATTCGTCGTTACGCAGATGACGCTCTGACTGTAGGGAACATTTGACTTCCTGTTACACCTGCAACCACAGTGAGCTTTTTAGCCCAAAATGAGTCACTGTCGGACTTGGGCAACAGATTTACACGCTCTGAGCTGCCTTTAACCTAATTACCCAGTTTATTCTCAGAGTGTTGTATTATTTATTTGTTCTCAGAAGACAGGAACCCCTCTGCTTGCTGTGCTTAGATCAATCTTTTAATGTGTTATGTGGATCTGTGGGGGCTGTATCTAATTTCTATCAAAGGGACTGCAAGTCTGCTGCTTCCCACTCACATACTGTATAAAGCAGTTTTTTTACATACTTTATTGGAATTATTAAATGTGAAGATAGAAAACTATATTTATAGATTTAGAATGAGGCTTGAAGTGTGGCCGAAGAGCCTTAAGTTTTTGTGTTTTTGTAATCTAAAATGAAGCAGTTTAAATTATATGTATTGTTTTATTAGGGAGGAGTCAATTGAACATGTGTCAGAGGAGAATCGTCACCTTGCCCACAGATGAAAAGGTTGTAGTTGGTTGAAGGGAAGCGCACATGCGTGTCAAAAGGAGGTCAGGTGGTGGAGCGCAGCCTCTGCCTCCATAGCCACCAACGGGCTCAGACCCTGGCTGAGATGAGAGCCACAGAGAATCAACATAAACCCTTTAGGTGCTCCATGTCTCAAGAGGATGTGACAACATAAAGAGTTGGAGATGGTGTACAGATACGACAGAACATATCAATAAAGCGGTTTAAGGTTATTTTTTCTGATAAACCCCAGGAGTGCGCGCTGCCATAACTCTGCCACAGGACGGAATGAAACTGACATTAAACCAGGAGCGTTTTATGCACAGTGCTTTCAAAAATCTACATTTAAGTACTGTTTAGGGGCCCGGTGGGAAGTGAAGTGCCGACCCAGCAGTTTGAGAGCCAAGTTCTCTCCTGTTGAGCTACTGATGACTGTGGGCTGCAAGGTAAATTGGTGTTTCACAACAAAACATCAGCCTGAAACCCGCCAACAATGTCTGATTTAACTGCTGCTTGAATAATAATAGTTTCTAGTAAATCACATTTACATGTTTTCAAAACATAAAAAGATGTAAAGTTGTTCAAAGTTAGGCTTCCACAAATAAATACACATGAGAGTATAAATTGCAGAAGAATTTGACGAACTATAGCCTTGCTGGTCCGCTCTGGCTCAGTAGATTATTTTCTAGTACTGAGCATTGCTGGACCTTAAAGAAGTGGTGTGTTGGATTGGAATTTAAAACAAAAAAAGAAATGGTTGAGCGGCAGAGAAAAAAAAACACCAATCGCCTCTATAACTTTCTAAGCAATGTTCACTCCCTTCAATTTAAAGTCATATCTTAAAGCACAGCAACTAGGGGTGGACAGCAGTTGGATAGAAGGACGTGAAGCATTAGAACTTGTTAGAAATCTGCCATTTTTGTGTTGTTGAAAAAGCACCTTCTGGTTGTCCTTTTTATATGCCCTTGTCTAGATGCTGAAAGCACGTTTGCAGATTTTCTGTTTAGGGATTTCTTTGAGCTTTAGGTACTGGACTTTAAAACAACAGCATATTGACAGAGGTATTTGCTGGTCTGGATTCACAGATATATAAGCGTAGGTGTCATCCTATACCTAATCCAAAGAGTTTAACATGATGTCACCCCACGCTTTGCAGCTATAACAGCTTTAACTGTTCTTCCAGGAAGGCTTTCTGGAAGCGTGGTCAGCAACTTCAGAGCAGGGGGTGTTCAACTCCATTCCTTAGGGGGTGGGTGTCCTAAAACTTTTATAGGTTTCCCTGCTTCTACCACACCTGATTCGGATTGCAGTTTAGGAAAAGCCCGATAGTAATCAGAGGCAATCAAGATGGTAAGGCAGGGACCAATCAGAAATATGCAGGGCCCTCACCACTGGAGTTGAACACCCCAGAGTCATGAGAATTTGTTGCAATTTTCCACAAGTTCATTTGTGAGGTCAGACGCTGATGTTGTACGTGAAGGTCTTGGTTGTTTGCTTTGATTCTTACCGAAGGTGTTTCTACATTTTGGGATCAAAACTTTCTTCAGGACAGTTAAATTCTTCCATACCAGATCCGCTCAGTTATGCCTTCAGACCTCATTTTGTTGGCTGTTGTCCTCTCAGGTTGCCTTACGGAACATCCGTAAAACCTTCCTGCCTGGTTAGAAACGTTAACATCTCTATAATGTAGCGGTCTGCTCAGTGCAAGGGTGTTGTACTCGCAAACATTTCTGAGATCCATTTCTTACATCTCTTAGATTTGTCCCTGGTCCATCAGACTTGAATCAGATAGCTTGGCCAGACAGACTAATTCGCAGTATGGAAAAGAGCTGATTTTTAAACGCAGGAATAACAGAATCTGCAGAAACAATTGTGATGCAAAAACTTTTTGTGTTTCAAAAATTAAAAGCCTAGCCAGTAGTTGACATTTAAATTATTTGCTCTTTTTAAAAATATAATAAAGAGCATAATTAAAACATTTCTCTGTTGCAGCTGGAAACCTGACTGTTAAGGTTGTATTATGGGCCTACGTCCTGCACTGTGAGGCCCTCTCTAAGTCAGTCTGGCTACCCAGGATGGTCCTGCTAATGGCACAAATATGTGACTCAGATGTGTTAAAGCAGAAGACTTATTTGAAAGTTACACTCTCCCTTGACGACTATAGTGTTACACCTGTACTTAGAATCCATTGGCAGTGGACCTTCCGATACGGAATCCTATGTTCTACATGGCATTTAGTAAGCTGCATGCAAGATTAGCAGATTTATGGGACTCAGCTATGAGCTTACATGCATCATAACTAATCTCTTAATCAAAAATGATTGAAGCCCTTAATCTTTACCCAAACAGTATTTAAAAATGTTTTTAATCAACCCCTATGAAGATCCTGTGTACCGACAATGGAACATGTACCACTGATTGATTGGCTTTGTAGAATCAGTTGGAATTCATGTTCAGCAGACAAATTGGTCTGATAGAATCCATGTAGTTCTTTTGAAGGCAAACAAAAAGCAGGAAAGCGCAAGTTTACAGGCATCAGTCTATAAAAAAAATAGCTACCAGTTTCCATTTAGCTGTTCTGTAAAGGAAGTAAGCAATGGTAGGTAGGACGTTTACCATTAAACAGTTTTACCGTTTACCAGGAATAATCAGACCAGGTTTGTAGTTTATTACATGCTTTACCTTCTTAAGAGTAGAGCTCCTTAGGTTTCACCGCACCATGGCTCACAGCAGACTTTCTCTTCTCTGTAAGCCTGAGTAGAATGCAGTCTCATTCTTTCAGCGAGCTGTTCAGCAGGCATCAGGTGAAAAGACGCAGCTGCAGCTCCACATTTCTCCACATTTCTCCGCTACATACCGTACTGGCAGAAAAAAACTCCAGTATTCCAATTATTTTCTTGGCCTCCTACTAAATGACTTTAAAATTTATGAACAGTATAACAGCATTCTTTGTTACTGGTTACGGCTGCATAGACTGGAAAATTAGCAAAGGGTCAAAATGATTGCTTTTAAATGTTATGGACATTAATTACTTTTAGGCATAAATAAAAACTGTAATAAGACACAAAACGTTGTTTCTGAAGTTTTTCTATTTGATCAATCAACGAAACAAACAAAAAATGGCCGCCATAGAACTGACTTGAGATTTGCTTTGTTTTAGATTAATAAAGGCTAAGTGGGCATAACCTCTGACTGCATGGATGGATGGATGGATGGATGGATGGATGGATGGATGGATGGATGGATGGATGGATGGATGGATGGATGGATGGATAAATGGATGGATGGATGGATGGATGGATGGATGGATGGATAAATGAATGGATGGATGGGTGGGTGGATAAATGAATGGATGGATGGATGGATGGATGGATGGATGGATGGATGGATGGATGAAAAGATGGATGGATGGATGAATGGATGGATAAATGAATGGATGGATGGATGGATGGATGAAAAGATGGATGGATGGATGGATAAATGAATGGATGGTTGGACGGATGGATGGATGGATGGATTGATGGATGGATGGATGAGTGGGTGGATGATTATGCGTATGCGTATCGGCCCTTTGCCTGCCATCTGGGCTCCCTCTCCAGGGCTCCGTCCAGCGCATTTATCCACAAACACTGGTTATGCTAAAAGTTATCATAATATATTAAAATTTAGCTGACACGCTATCTTTTAATAAGCATAACTGTGGGAAACTGTGCTTTAAACACATTCACCCCCTTATTTGCATGGCCTTACCCTGAGTGCTTGCAGGCTGGTGAACACATACACTACTGCCCAGAGAGGCACCTTTGAAAGCAGGGGTGAAGAGATCTGGTTCAAAAGGATTCCAAAGCAGCCAAACCCACCAAAGAGAGAAAAAAGAAAGATGATACAGGTGTCACATTGAATCACCCCCACACACACCTCAGCTATGCTCATAAAAACTCCTGGTGAGAATCATGCAATCCAGTATACAAGATGTACCTGAATGCACCATAAAATTGCATCTACTGGGAAATCTCTTTTACTCACAGGGACTCGTCATGATGGCAGCAAATCTCATAAGCTTTGCAGCTTTTTGGGCTGGTTTAATGTTGCAAGCAGCTGGGTTTAGACTTCAACTGTTTGTTCTCCGGTAACACTGATGGGATAATTAGCATCAAGTTATTTAAGATGAGTAATTGAGTTACTGTGTGGGGCAAGCTGCATGCCTGGTTACTGATGAAAAATGCATATGATGAAATTATGTTTTCTTCTCCACTGTATGTTCATGAGGAACCTTAATGTGCCCAATGAGCAGTTTAAAGACAGCTGGGAATCCTCTGCAATCTTTTTTTTTAGGTTTGAATTCTTAAAGTTTCGATGTGGATTTATTCCAAAAAGTAAAAAAATAATCCACTGGACTTTGTTTCCAAGTTTGAAGACATTTCGCTTCCCTTCAAACTTGGAAACAAAGTGCCGGGGATTGTTTTTTTTTTTACTTTTTGGAATGACTATGACCTAGATGACTAAGTAATCTTCATCAGCACGATGTGGATCAATACATGCATTTAATTAGGTAGATGAAGACGTTGGGTTTGTTCTCATACAAAAACGATGATTTACACTTAAAAGTTGGCAAAAGATTTCTGTAAAATAATCAGAAATTTATCACATAGAACTCACTGGATCTCACATTTACAGTAGTATCAGTGCTACTTTTAAAGGACGCTTCTATCTGACCGTCTGGAAAGACTGGGAGGAATTTTTTTGTTGGTTTTATTAATCTCAGATTTTTAGAAATATAGTATGATATGGAAGGATATACAATAAAAAGTTGGTTTTAATTTAATCTTCTGTATGTTATTTAGTTATTCTGTTGCAGTTACCTCTACATGCATAGTAAGTTGTTTTCTATAGAGCTAAAAATACATTGTTTACAATCTGTGTCTGAATAAAACTGAGACAGATTGAGCAGAAGGGGGGCAAATAGGAAGAGCTTCTTTAAAGCTGCTGGCGTCTTTTTGATGCAGTTCCCGCTCTGAAAGGCCACTGCAGATCAAACAGGGCAGGTTGACTCCAACAGTTCTCCTTGTAAAAGAAAAATCTGATTTCGATGACGGTTAGCTGCAGATGGAGAGGACAGCCGCTGTCACACTCTACCTTGATCTGAAACGGTGGTTTCATTAGTTAATGAAGGAGTTTTTTTTTAGATGTGGTTAGCACCTGCTTTTGAGGCTTTCGACGTGAGACAGAGGGCATGTGGGCGGGTAGCTCCTCGTCCGAGTCTGAGCGGGGATATTTTAGCCGTTTTGTCAGCAATTAAAAGAATTTCTGCAACCCAATTTTCCTCTGCTTCTGTAGAGCAGGCAGCTTGTGTTTGGAGTCCCACATGGCCAATTTCTGCCGTGTTTTCGGTGCTGTCTGAGCAGCTGAGGCAGAAAAATAATCAGTTTCTATACTGCATATATCCGCCCGAGTGTGTGCATGTATGTGTGCAGAATAGTCTTTGCCTGACCCATATCTCAATAAGTAACGAGAAGTAAAAAAAAATAAATATCAGTGAATGTCTTGGTTTTGCAGCATAAGTTACATCAGCCTTTCTGGCATATATCCACACACACTAACCCCCCAGAAATAAGGATTATTTGCTCCTTGTACATCAAATGTCAAATTTAGTGCATCCTTTTTAGTTTTTTTGGTGGGGAAGATATATATTTTTTGCTAATGTGTCTTATGTTATCTGCACTGCTAGTTAGATGGAAATAATATAAAAGGTAAACGATGACATACTGAAAGATCAACAAGGTTTTGACTGCTAGGCTACCTACAGTAGTAGCCATTCAAAATTCCCCCACTTTCCTTAATAGGCTCTTGGTTGGTCCCCTAAATTCCTTTTTAAATATCATTCTTTGTATTAAAATATTCTTTCTGTCATCATTGGTTGTGTCCGGCCGGCGTTTACCTGGGAAGGGCTATTTTGAATGGCTGCTACTGTATTATGCTAACGGTCTTGGTAATATATTCATGCCTCCCTTATTTAATGTTTTTTTTTTACATTATGACTAAATATTTGTATTATTCTTAGAATTTTTACATGATTGAAACTCACTGTCTTTTGAAGCTTACCTTTAATAACTTAGGGCGTAGAGACAGATATTTTTGGCTAGAGAGAAAAATAAAATCCTCTTCACTGCCCTTTCACTGTGAGCGGTATACTTGTTTGACACCTTGAAATACCATATTTTCTGATATTCCACATTCTATTAGTATAATGCCTTGATTGGATCCATATTTCCACTCCAGGATGATCACTATCCGTCCAATGCAGCTCTAGCTGGATGTTTAGGGTTGTTGTCCTGCTGGAAGGTGAAACTCCCACCTGGCAAGCCAGATTGATAATGCCTGGCACTTAGGTTTAGTGCTACACAAGTTGAGGATCTTCTTTTCAAAGCTGACAGTACTTCCTGCCTACCAAAGTTTGGTGTTAGCCATCATTTTAACATATCACAGTAGCAGCAATTCAAAATGGCTCTTCCTAGTCAAACGGCAGCCGAATGGCAGCCCACTTCCCTCCAACTTCCAGCCTCTTGATTGACCCCCTCTTGCATATTTTTGTACTCTTGACTCCACCCTTTCACTGAATTACAGGGTCTGACCAGGAGATGACGCTTCTCTTTAGATCTTAATGTCCACAAATCATGACGGAATATTTTAGTACAAAGGGAACTACAGGCAGACCAGCCAAGGACCAGCTAAGGGTCTATCTAGGAAAATTACGAAATTGTGAATGGCTACTACTGTAAGTAGCAGCAGAAAGCAACACATTTAGGCTAAAAACACTCACTGTTCCACTTTTAAAGATGAAATTGTGGATTTTGATAAACAGACCAAATAAGTGCTATTTTAGCTTCATGTGAACAGACCTGTTTCTCCAACTTATTTATTTGGTTCCCAATCCTTTTTTCCATTTTAAACACAATTTCTGTTTTGTTAACATAATTTTTTCGCTTAAATTAGAGATGAAAGAATTCATATGTTCTTCTATTATAAAATCCCAAATAAGATACATAAAGGCTTCATGTTGTAATGTGGCAACATATGGGAAAGGATGAGCTGCATGGATGAGCCCCATTTGTACCTGCTACTAGACTTCATTTATAAAATACCTTGTTGTATCTGCTTCCAAAATGTTAAAAGTACATGTTTTAAGTCTAAGAGAGAGAGTTTAAATGCTTGGTAGAAAGCTTAAAGTCCAACATCTACCTTATAAAAAAGTCCAATTTCTACCCCTTATTTCCAAAGTAATTGCAAAAGTGTTTGACCTCAGTCAGAGTGAAACCACCTTTGCTTCTCAATGAGCCTCAGTATGCGTCTTGAAAATAATTTTATTCCACACTGAAATGAGAGATTTAAAGACAATGGGATTTTTTTCCTTTTTCAAAATGGAGAAAAAAAAGACCATGAAGAAGGATTGCAGAGGGCCATGAAGGTAAAAGGATTTGTGAAAAGCTGTAATATATAGATTGTGTGCTGTCTTCACTAGCTGCCAGGGCACAATGAGGCAGGGGGGTGAGGAGACAAGATGAAAGAGGCTGAAGAAATTGGAACATTGGAAAGGTGAAGAGGTTAAATGGAGGGGTAATGATAGATCTTACTCTACCGACTTTTAGTGCGTTTGTAGCGTCTTAACAATGAAGATCTGAATAAAAACCCTTATAAGGCTTTATCCAAGCTCCCTCTTATGACTAAACAAAAAATATTATTTAAATAAATAAATTATTAAATAAAATAATTAAATAAACTGTGATAATTTGCTCTGAAAGCCTCTTTTCTTGCTCTGTTCTAAGGTTTGTCTTAGAGAAAGTGGTTTTGGTGCATTCTGTTTAAATGCAGATATGGTTATTAAGCGATGCAGTAACTGGGGCATGGTGTAATAAATTGTGTTGTTTAATACACTCAAGTACTGAACATTTTGCCTTATGCACTTGGAGCTTGGACTTCAAAATAACAGGAGAAATTTAACTTGAATGCAGTTCAATTCCATTCAATTCTAAAATACTTTATTAATCCCAAAGAGAAATTAAATGTAACAGTAAATTATATGTTATACGTAAGAATAGAAAATGTTGCTCCGTTTCGTCAGCTATCCAAACCTCTATCTCAGTAATGGCAGCAGGCACTAAAGCACCCGGTACTGTAGATGGAGCACTGATGTTTTTTAACACCTAGATGTCTGTTGTCTTTGGCACGTTGAAAATGAATAATCTGGCTGTCATTCTCCTGGTTTGTTGGGGTCTTTTGTTTGGAATCAGTTGTTAACTTGGCATCTCTTTGAAATGAGTTTCAAATTTCTTAAGTTGGACGACAAAAGTAGGCAGTAATGGGTTATAAATCATCCATCCATCCATTTTCTGACATCCATTTTTTGGACTGGGAGGAAGCCAGAGTACTTGGAGAAATCCCACACATGCTTAGGGAGAACATGCAAACTCCATGAAGAAAGACCCCCAGGAATCAAACCCGGAACCTTCTTGCTGCAAGGCAGCAGTGCTACCCACTGCACCACTAAGCAGCCCGGGTTATAAATCAGAAAGAGTGAAATTTCTTTCCTGCTAAAATTACTAGATTACTTATGCTGGCTAGGAGTGGTAGTGGATATATTTTTTTTTGTAAAACCAACATTTTCTAAAAAAAAATTTAAGACTATGTTTTGTTTTTTTTATTTTGTTTTCAAAAATTAATTACAGTGGAAAAGTTAAAGAACTTGGACTTTTTTCTATCACAAAAAGTTGATGCCATCTGGAGCGAAAACAAAATGAATACAACAGAATTTTAAACAACTTTAAGTTGTGGATGGCTTCTAGAATGAATAAAATCCAAGATGGATGCACCACAAGGCAGCGGCTTGATACAGCTCCAGAACACTACAAATTCCTGTATCTACAACCGCCAGAGCCTGTTGGAGGTTTGATCAAAAAATGTCATATCTGGATGCTTAAATACAGGCATTCTTGACCGTTTAAAAAGTCCAGAAGTAGTAAACAAAGGAGATGGTGAAAGGACTGAAAATTTAAAGTCTGAATGCTGTAAAGTTTTGTATAGACTCTGTGTATACAAAATGACAATAAAAGTTGTCTAAGTTTAAGTGTAAAGTGAAGTTCAACAGAAGAATATACAGGATCTCTATTGCATTTAGATGTGAAAAAATCTGTCACATCATTTTACTGAACGAATTTATAATACCAGTATTTTAAACTTTGGTTTTGAGCCATTTGTTAATAATTCTAAGCTTTGTTGGTATTTAACATAACCAGAATAGGTGACTGGAGATAAGCTTTGCTGGTGAAGGAGGTAACATGGAGGTGTGGAAAGGAAGAATAAAGATTGAGATCAAGCGTTAAAGAGCTAAAAAAATATTGGATGCAAACCACAATTAGACATATGTAAAGCTCAGTTTACAATATAAATGCTTGTGTTCATTGAAGCAGGACCTTAATATGCTGAAGCGGCCACGTTAATGCTTGTATAAATAAGTATTGCCACCAGATGATGAGCATAAAACAATGTTTGGTTATTTTATCTGGTGCAAAAATTATTTTCAGGCTAAAAAAGAACTGAGTAAACACTATGATGAATGCTTGTACTTTAAGGTTTTATTTTACAATTAAGATACATACGTTTTCTTTTAAAAGAATAGTGCATGAATGGACCCCTTACAGCATCAGGCATGCAGTTTACGATACATCAGTTTTCCTTTGCTACACAGGATCTTCCCATTCATGCGGTTGTTATTGATATTAACCATTTTTTCCTAGTCATGTCTATTTAGCTCTATGAAAATGAGATAATATATAATTCATTATCATAGAGCTAAAACTGGAACTTAGATGGAGCTGCAATTTAAGCTCCAATACTTCTGTTGTTATTGTTTCAGATCATTTACTGTATAAGCCAGGAATATGTTGGTGCATTTGCCAGGCGCCCATCAAAACCAATTTACCTACTACTGAAACATCAGGTAAGCAGGGAATGTCATTGATTTAATGTTTTTACCATTTTTAGAGATCCCTGTTGGCTCTGCCGGGAGCAGGCCGCAGTTAAAGGATGGGATAGATGAGCAGAAATGCTAAGTCAGCTCCTATAGTGACACTCCTCTAATCATCACACACAAGCCTTTGGGCACACACACATCTCATTTGGTTGAGTGCTTAGTCAAAAAGAGTGTGCGTATAAATGAGAGTGTTACTTTAATGTTTTGCCGATGACTTTTTGTATGCGTTTGTGTTCAGAAATAGGATCAGAGAGCCAGATGTGATGCATATTGTTTTCCACAATCAAAGGCGTTTGTCTCAGGTTCAGTACTTTGCTGAAGGACGTAACAGCTGCTGTCCTAATGAAACATCTGCAGTGTAAGCAGATGTGATTTATTTTAGCCCATTGGTTTGTTTTGGATTGTGATTACGTAATTGATTTAATGACAAAACGGCGTCGAAAGGTTTAGTTTGTCAGGAGAGACAAACTTCAGGAAGGGTCAAAGGGCTGGACTTCAGTGGATACTTTCTGACCTTTATAGTTGAAAATGACTGCATTCTAGTCCGGCTCTGCTTCCAGTTCTCTCTTTGTCCCATTGATGTTTCCTGCATTTTGTCTTTACTTGGACTCTGCGGGACTGAAGAGTTTAGCAAGACATAGAATTGCTGCAGTTTTGATATAAATGCTTCCACTTCTCTACAATAAAACAAATCGTTGGGTCAAAAGTATGTTCAAATCCATTCAAGGCACCTCAAGCTTTTCTTTCCCAAAACAGCAGTGCTGAAGCTTCTCCCTAACCGTTTAAAAACTGCCCAACGAATCACCGCTTTTATAAGCTTACAACGCTTGGGAAGCCATTACAAAGGCGACACAGACGGGCAATTTAGCTATTGAGAGACACAGGGGGGATACAAGTGGACTAAAATTGGAGAGAAAGTCTTGCGTTTGGTGAAAGCAGCACTGACACAGTTATAGAAGAAACCTTTGTTTAGTGAGTTGACTTTACTGAATAACTTCTCTCTGCTGGGACTGTCTGTTATTTTCTGTTTTTCTCCAAGTCTCTTTCTTTTTGTTCCCGTTCTCTTTTTGTCTGCTTAGACGGTTTGTGACTTGTTGTTTTGCCCTCTCACCTTTTTGAATCTTTTCTTTTAGCCCTGACAGTTTTAAAGGAAAGAACGATATTCATGTTTAGGTTTAAAAAAAGCTTAAAACCCACTTTTTTAATTTGGCTTTAATTCTGACTATAATACTGTCTCTTAGATGTCATCTTTCTGTGTGCTTCTTTCTATGTACCTCTGGAAGGCTTTTAATGTCCTGCAGCACTGCACCACTACAGCACTTTTAATTGTATCTTGTATGTTTTTATATGTGTTATGTATTGTTTTTATGGCTTTGTCGTAAAGCACTTTGGGTACCATTTGGCTATTGTAAAGGGCTATACAAATAAATATGATTTGATTTTTGATTTGAAAAACTTAGCTGTTCACCAATTTTTTTCAATACATTTTTGTGCTAATAGCCTGAATTGGTTTAAGGATAGTGAATGTCTTTCATAAAAACGCTCTGTGGTTTATCTAGGCTGCAAGAGCAACACGTCGTCAGGTACAAGAAATAAAGAACATGGTTCAGTGTGATATTTTCAAGTTTTTAGTCTAAAGACGCTGGATTTGGATACACTCAGAAGTCATTTGTGTTATTTTGCCAATGCCAGCTGCACCTATTAATGAATTCTCAGTCATCCAGGTCATAGTCATGCCATAAAAAGAAAATTAAAAACAATCCACTGGACTTTGTTTCCAAGTTTGAAGACGTTTTGCTTCCCATCCAGGAAACTTTTTCAATTCAAAATGTTAGGAATAGCATTGAGTTTGAGGTTTTTGATGGGCTATGCTGAAGTCTTCCGTGGCCCCTAGGGGGTCCACAGGGGTACTGCATGGGGGTCGCGAAAGTTTTGGTGGATTAGACTTTTTTTGATATCCCGCCTGCAATTTTTTCCATTAATTAAAATGTCTTTAAATCCACATTAACATGAATTTAACACACTGTAGTAAACAGATAAACCGAGGCACAAGATTTTCTTTCATTCATCAATGCACACATTCAGCGACACACAGGAGCTCTTTCAAGCTGGGAACCATTTCATTCACAACACCTGTCCCATCAACCAGGAATCAGAATCAGATATACTTTAATAATCCCAGGGAGAAATTACTTTCATTACATGACTCCATATGTAATAAATCGACTATAGGACCAGTTTGATATAACACAATTTCATACTGTTAGGAAAGAGCCTATCTTTAACAATACAATATATAATTTGGGGGTCCTTGCTTCATCTCGCCATCAGTTTGGGCGTCATTAGCCTGGATAACATTGAAGATCCCTGGGCTACGGTATAAAACCTTATACGTTAACCATAAAAAGTGTTCTTTGATTATTCCATTTTTTGATTATTAATCAATTAAGCCAAAAAATAATCAACAGATTAATTGATTTGTAAAATAATTGTTAGTTGCAGCCCTAATATGAAATACCTTATTGAACTTTTTGGGGGTTTTGCACATACGTGAATATGTGAATACGATTTTTTTCTTTTTTTGTGATCTATCCCCATGAGCTGCTAGTCACAAACAGAATCCATATGTCTGTTGACGCTTAAACATGTCAGATTACGTCTGGAATTCCAGCTCTAGTGAATCTAAAGTAACGCTGCTCTGACCTTTTTATGCCATGACACTGTAAATGTTGATGTATAGCCATTTACTGGCAGAGCAGTGGTTCTAATGTTTACTTTTTACATTTTGCTGAGTCTTGCTTTGTGTCTCTTGACTTTTGGGTCTCACTGACATGTTTGCAAGTTTAACTTGGCATTCCATCTTTCCCTCTAATCCCTACTGAAATAATGCTGCAAACTGTGGATGTTTAGCTGTAAAAAAAAAGTTTGATTCCTTTAGATGACCCCAGTGGTTGTTTCTCTGTACAGAATTTGCCATGCCTTCAATCTCAGCAGAGCAACTCAGACTCTTTGAAGCACTTTGAATTACAGCTTTAGAAGCATGAGGACGTTCTGCAGAGTCTGCTCCCCACAGTTTTGAAGACAGCATCGTAAATCACCAACACTTATATAGATCATTTAAGACATTAAAAGGTACATTACTTCTCTTTCACCAGCTTTTACAGAGCGCTGATATTTTAGCATGTTTCGATATACATATTTTGAATCATGGTTCCTTGAACCTTTAACCCCCGGATCTTAATTACCCTGAACCCTCATTATCCAGTGGGCTGTTTGTTGTGTGCGTTTTTATGGCCTGTGGCGTTTATGTAAATGATGTCTGCTGATACTGAGAGGGTCACCTGACCTGCTCCTCCTGCAGCCTAGAGCTTACTGAGGAGGGCCGCCCAGAGAGTGGGATAAAAGGTCCCCTATTGCTGGTAGGTTATTGGTGTCAAGGTATGCTAAAACTTTCAGAAGTTCCACTTTCAAAACAGCAAAAATATCAGTATTTATAGTTTTTCTGTTAGGCTGAAGTGATCATAGAGTTCTCCAGCTTTATGGATCATGGAGTTTCCCTAAAGGTTCCTCACCAACTGCTGCACACTGCTGGTCAGCTCACTTACAGGGAAACCTAATTTGGCTTTTGGAAATATTTCTGATTACGAACAGTCATGGTGTGGACATTAAAGGAGTGACACCTATCATCTTTATTTGATAACGGTCAAAATAAGAGTTAACTGCAGGTTTTGTGTTGTAAATTAAATGAATGAAGCTGTTTGGAAAAAAACAAAGATAATGGTGTTATTCTATTATACTCATGCTTTTTAGTAAATAGGAAACTGATGCATTTTTTTAAGCTTCTCATACATTTAAAATCTCAAACTCTCACATGTCTACTCCTAAGAAAGCTGTGAGCTGTAGCATATGTTGTAATTGATGGTTATGTTAAAGCGCCTTTATGTTACAACCTGTATAATCACACCTAACATTTAAAAATAATTAAAATAATAATAAATGGTTTCCACTTCTTGTTCCCAGTTCAAAGGGCTGTTCTAAACACGAAACAGTATAAATGCTACATGCTTACATTTATAAACCCTTTCATTCATTCCAGTCTGGCTCTAATTAATTTACAATCTGTTGTTCTTCTGCCAAAACATAAAGCATGTCTTCTTTCGGATAGTGGTCTGTTTATGGGAAATCCACTTTTGTTTAAAGTTTATGTAACAGTAGTGAATAGTAAATGGGTCAGCTCTTTTCTGTTTGAGAAATATCACTTAATTGAGACTTTTCTATAAATCAATCCACTGTGTAATGTGGGATGGAGCCATAGTACCCAGAGAGAACCCACACATGTGAGGGAAGCATGCAGAAAGACACCGGGACAGAAAGACACCAGGAACTGAACCCAGAACCTTCTTGTAGCTAGGCAACGATGCTACAAACTGTGCCACCATGCAGCCATTATAACTGTTGACACGATGATGACAAATATTATCCCAGTCTCAATTCAGATTAAAAAGTAACATTTATCAACAAATCAAACAAAAATATTAACAATGTATAGCAAATGGAAGGAGTAGTAATTCAATTCAATTTCAATTCAGTTTATTTATATAGCGCCAATTAACAACACGTCACCTCACAGCACTTTACAGAAACAATTCAACCAGATCATCCAGTCAAACTGATTCAAAGTGTTCTATCCTGGTAATTCACGTGATCTTGGGCTTGGCTGCTAAATTCACTAATAAATCAGTAAACACATGCATATATCAGTCAATAACAAGAAAAGAAAAGAAAAAAAACCCCACTAATATTGGTCCCAACTCTTTTTATTACAGCTGAAACAGTGGATCTAGTAAACAATCTATTCTTGTTTCTCAAATCTAATCGTAGTGGAATCTGTTTGAAGCGATCCACTGACTCAGATCTGAACTTTTTTTCTTATTTGAAGCTTTTCAGACATCCTGAAACCAAAAGCCTCCACCACAGTGGAACCTAATAAAAATCGCTATATAGTTGGAAGGAATCAAAAAAGAGAGATTAGCTTTATCTTTGTCCTCCGTGCTGGTTTGTTCCATCTTCCTCTCATGCTCTCATATTGGCTGCTCAGCTATTCTCTGTCGTTAAAATGTGTTTATAATTATGTGACAACAATGCATCCTTAATTTAGACTTTAAAGAGGTCTGAACAGATGCCACTTCCAAATAGGTTGTCTAAAATTACCTCTTATTGAAGATGGAAAAACAACAGAATAATAATTGTTTGACTAATCTAAGCAGCACCTGTGCCTTCATGGAGCTTTTTTAGCTGTCACATTTAAGTTTTTTGTTTTTCGAATTGAAAACTCTTTCCATCCATCCAGTTTTAAGTAGGTGTTCACCCTGGACAGGTCACCAGTCTATTATTGGGAGCACAGGACAGAGAACTCTGCAGACACACTCATACCTGAGGGCTATTTTAGAGAGACCAATTAACCTTGCAGTTGTGTTTTTGGACTGTGAGAGGAAGCCGTGGCACCTGGAGAGAACTCATGTATGCAAATTCGCTGCAGAGAGAGCTCAGGCCTAGATTCAATCCCTGGACGTTCTTGCTGCAAGGCATCAATGCTGACCGATGCCCCACCGAGCAGCTATTCCAGATAAAAAGTCACGGATTTTCAAGTTAAATAACCTAAGGCTGTTCTGCTTCTTCTGTGCCTCTTTTCACGAACATACTTCCATTCAGTTTCCCCATCCGTTTTGCAGCTTAGACACTGTGTTTGACTGTTTTTATTCCTCCCGCCTCTCTCTGACTAGTGCTGTTGGTTTTACAGATCTCAACAGACTGACTTGTGGAGGCTTTGCTGCAGGCAGCTCCTTCTCCTTAATGAGAGAAATGGAGCAGTTCCTCGCATTCATACACTTCCACACACGTCTAATGTGTGTATTCAAAGCCGTATGTGTCTTAGTGCACGCAGGGGGAGTGTGTCAGTATTTGTGTTTGTGGTTCGGTGAAATTGCTCGTGTGAAGTATGGTGTGTGTCTAAGTCAGCATGTTGTGTGTGTTTGTGCAGCCAGAAGGTTTGTTTTTGAGCATTAGTGTGTGTGTTTTTCATGCCTTACCTCTGCACTCACTGTGTCAAATTCTTTCCTCTTGTGAAACCCAGGAAACGGTGCTGTGTATGTGGCTGTTCGACACAACATTTCATTTTTGTGCTTATGTAGTTGACTGGCCTCCCTGTGTTCTCCTGGAGGAATTCGGCTCCATCCTTCACTCTCCCAGTTCAAGCATCTAAGTCTTTCCTCAGTGCTTTTCATTTTACCAACAATGCATGTTTTAACTAAGAGGAAAAATCCTTCTATAATAAGCTTTGTTAAGCATAACCTGTGTTAAAACATACATAATCAGATATATGCCTGAGTGTTAAAGTCTGAAGAGTTGTTGCTTTTTTTGCATTAAGGAGTAGGAGCAGCCCGCAGCAAAGCTTCCTCCAGTCAGTCTGCTGAGATCTATAAAACCAACAGTAGTTGTCAGAAAGAGGTGTTGGAGAAAAACACTCATATAGTGTGTATAAACTGCAAAATCAATTGAAGAAGCTGAATGAAAGCTGAAATATATTCAGGATCAAAGAAATCATAAAAGACTGAGAAAAACATCCATTCAGGAATCCTGATTGTGATTCTAAAAGTTACATTTTTTTGTACCCTGTGGGATTTTCCATGTGCCACTACTGTAATTTGGAGTATTTATCATTTTCTGCTTTTAGAATCCCAGCCTTTCTGTACTTGGAGGATATAAAAAGGAGCTACCTATCACAGAACATGTGATAATGGCGATGCATCAGTTTTTACTGGCTGTACGGATATTTTCTGCTGCCTTTGACATCCTGTCAGGGTTTGTTCATATACGGTATACGTTTGTTCAATCAGGGGAAGGTCATGCCGACTAGCCCAAGCAGAATTCTAAATATTATGTAAATGGAAATGTGATTTAAATCTTCAGAAATGAATACCTGATTAAATAAAATTATAGGTGAGGTTTGAATATTTCATAATGGATGAGCATAGAATGGATTGTAATGTAGGCTACAAGGAACAGAGAAAACTCTGATGTTTGGAGTTGGAATTTTTCTCATAAAAACGTGTTTAGACTTTTTTCCAACTTATCAATGTAAATAAAGCCAAGCTGCTATCTAGCTTTTAGCTGCACAACAGAGCAGATAAACATCCAGAGCGCTGAGCATCCACGGCATTGAAGAGTTAGAGCAACTTCCAGTGTTTTACCCAGCGTCCAAATTTCGGCGTTAGGGAATTTTTGGCCCAAAATGCGTGCAATGTTAACGCATCATTAGACTGAATCACACCTTACTTAAAAAAAAGTACGTTTTGCTTCTGCTAATAAGACAGAACTGTGCAGGAAGTGCGGTAATGTTTTTATTTTATACGCTTTTACCACTTTGAGATATTCTATATAAGGTGTAGGCCTACTATCACTAGTATTTCTTTATCCTTATTATTTTTTTAAGTAACTATAATTTTCTCTTTCATGGCTTTGAACCTCCTTTTTCTTTCACCACTCTCGCACTGCCTGTAATCTTTTTTTTTTTTTTCTCCATTATATTTTTTTTCCAGTACAGAGCAATAAGAGGAACTCTTATTGCTCTGTACTCCTTTGCAGTGGGCTGCAATTGTGCAGCGCCTGGGGAGCAGTGTGGGGGTTAACGGTCTTTGCCCAGGGACCCAGAGAGGCAGTGCGTGGGAGTGGGGCTCAAACTCAGAACCTCAGGATTCCAAGCGCAACGCCCTGACCACTAGGCCGCCACTCTCCATAGCAGGCATTAGCGTCTTGCCTAAGGACCCACACTGGTAGCTCATTCACCCCAGCTGGGATACAAACCCAGGCGTACCACTTACCACTTCAGCTAGCCAGCCTGTCATTGTAATGGGCAGAAACAAACCTACTTGAAAATCTTTGGAAAGCAATCTTTGTAGATCACCTGCAACATGCCTACTTGTAACCTAACACATGTAACCTAACACATGTTTAAAAAAAATGCACTTATTTTAAATGCTTGAAGGTTAAGTCCTAAATATGTCAAAACAGGTCACTAAAATCTTCACTTTTGGCTCAGTTGTCCTTCTACATTCATGTGCTTGCATCCTGCAAATTGCTGAAGCTATGTAAAGAATATTCCTGGCAATGATCCTGTGAGATTCGATTTAAAATGGGCTGCATCTTAAAGATTGTAAAATAACCATTCCCGTTTTATTTGATAGCTCTGATTTTAGACATTTATATCAGTCACTGTGGCTACAGACCGGGCTCCGAGTCTCTGCCCTGAACTCAGATAGTGACTTGCTGCACATTGGGATTTTTTGGGTTTCCTAAAGCATCCAATCATCAGGAAATAACTTTTAATGTAGATCTTATCTCATTTGGGTCAGAAAGTCTATAAGGTCTTTATCTTTTTATTAACCAATGTCATGCTTAATAAAAACACAATAAAATCATGTAATTTATTTAAAAATAGATTATTAATAGTTGCACAATTTCAAAAAATTATTTATTTTCTAATTAAGCCAGTTTTACTTCAGAAAATTGAACTACTTTCAAATCTAAGCTTGAGTTTTAAATGACAGTGCAAATGGAAACAGCATAACTACTTTTTCACATACTTCAGTTAAATTTACCCACTTTGCAAAGTGCTCGAAGGTGAAGAGTTTTTTTTTTCTTTCTATTCGAGGAGAAATCATCTGGATTTTGATGAAAAATCAATTTGCACGAATCTTAAATGAGATACCTCATGTCCTGTCCAGGTGTCATTTTACAGTCATGTTTCCGACGGCTTTAGGAACGGAACATCCGTGTCAGTGTCGCTGGGTGTGATTGGTCTTCTCAGCTCTTGTTTGATGTTTGGCCACATCTTGTGTGGGGATTACTCTCGAGGCTGCAGCAGGAGAGAGGGAAACCGTAAAAGCTTGAAAAGAGTGTGAATTGACCATAAAGCTTTGCCACTCTGAAGGGATTAGCGGGGGTTAAACTGCAGCGCTCGATAAAAAACAACAACAAAAAAAACTGTCATCTCCTCTGTCACACACTTAGCGCTGCTGCTGTGTAGGCATATGCCTGAATCAGAGAGAAAGATGTAGAACTACCTATGTTACAGTTTTCTGTCAGATGTAGAGATGTGTGTCTGGTTTGCCCTCTGAATGGAAATAAAACAAGATAGTATATGTATAGCTGCATGAAAAGAAATTGTGAAAATGTGTGGCTAGTGCTGTGTTTACTGCAGTCACCCACAGCTTTTACTTTGCCTAATACTGCAATATGCACTTTAAATGATGTCTGTGAGTCGCTTGAATCAGCTTGCAGCATTTTGCAGCTCTCGTTTCCAAATGACTCCTTTCTCTCTGTTTTCTCTTCCTTCCTTCCCTCCAGTTTTCGCGGCCCAGTTTGAGTTCTGGAAATGATTAAAGTACCAGACAGACCAATCAGATAAGGCTGCTGCAGCGGCTGCAGTAGGTCATGGGTAAGGGTGAGAGGTCAAATTCCTTCCTCTCTGGTTAGAACCATTCTTCACACTGTTGCACTGTAAACTGTCCCAGCTGTGCGCGGCAAATTCGAAGCTTATTGCAGTTTGCTTCAGTGTAGTAATTGTTCCAAGGCGATCCATTGGTGATGTCATCCTGCAAACTTCACCTTAATGTCCGTTTTCTTTTTGAACAATGTATGCAGAAGGGAAGGGGTGTTTGTGGCTGCAGTTGGTGCAGTTGCCAGGCTGAGCTACAACATGGTTAATAGATAAAGGGAATTTTCCCATTTCAGCATTTTTTTGGCACCTTTCTTCACGCTTGGAGTCTCTGTGCATTTTTTCCACATTTTGTAGGCTGGAAACAGAGCCTACATGAACAGAGCAGGAGATTAAACCCGCCCATCACACACACATACACACACACTTCTAAATACATGCATATGTACTGTATAGTCACACCTTTTTATTCAAGCTGTAGATTGACCCTTTTAACATAGATATTTGCACATTTGAACATGCATCACCCTGTGACAGTTTTCTGCACATTTATCAAAACGACTAAAGCTACATTTTGCCTCCTAGTGCTTTTGTAAAAGACCATATATGTCAAGCAGCCAGATTGCTGACAGTGGTATGTTGATTATACTCCCCAGTTATAGCCACTGATGTCTTGTTTATGTGAAACATACGCCTGCTGGCGAAAGACTATGTCAGCTCCAATAACACCGTGAAGGAGATTAGTACTTGAATGCAGCGGGTATATCAACTCAAACATCTGGCTCCCTCTCTGTGAGAGTGTGTGAGTTGCAGACCTGAGTGTTACTGCACTCCAGAGGTCCTTTAGGGAAACCAGCAAGGCTAATGCAGTGAGAGGGGCAAGCAGAGCCAGATTAACAGATTTTATCACTGGAAAGAGAACTAGCTTTAGCATTCCGCAGAGCTTTCCTCCTGTTTTTTTAGACACACACAGGTATAATTAGTATGCATCTCCTGCAGCCGCTATTGTTTTTCACTCTCTGCAGATTTTCACAGTTTAGTGAAGATTGTATTTGGTGAAATAGATCTAATATGTGTTTTGGAAACCTTTTGTGGTTAATTGCATGACTGGATTTGGTTTATAATGGTGTTTTGGAACTTTGATACTTGGGTGTCAATCAAGCAGAGACTCTTGTGGTATGATAACCTTAAGCAAAAAAACACCCACTATATTACAATATTTATGCACAGACTCGATTCAGTATGGATCGCATTACATACTTACATTAAAACAAAAAACAAATCTTCTGATGTTGTCTTAATAATTTATTTGGTTAATTAGAAAGAATTTATTTAAGCTAAATTTTGATCTAATTGACTTAAACAACTATAATAAAACTTAGTGTTGCACCGA
>NW_015151091.1:464445-503503 GCF_000732505.1 Cyprinodon variegatus | reverse complement strand
CAACTTGAGCCTTAACTCCTGAACCAAATGGAAGAATTGTCCTTTTGGAGCCATATTGGGGGGAAAGTCTTATTATTGACACATTATATCATCAAGGTGTTGTTAAGCAGAGACACAGGTAAAAGTTGCAGGACTCTGGCCTCAAGGACAGGAGTTTCACCCCTGAAAAATACTCAACTAGAGGTTCCTCTGTCAATCTAGCTGTGAGTCTCTGCTGCTCCAGAAGTTTCTCTGATTAATTCTCTGCTCGGTTTAAATGGATTTTAGACTTTGTTGTGTTGCAGCAGTTGTCATTGAAGCGTTGCGCTGGATTATATTGAAGTATGAGATTAATTTGCCTTGAATATAAATCCAGATTACACAGGGATCTATTACACAAAATTTCAATAGCAATCCCTTGTTTTCCTTAACATTAACTGTTGCATGACTGTTGCCATCTCTCTTTCTAAACATCCCCTTCCCTAATTCTTTTCACCAGCTGGCCCTCCACCATTAGCCAAGATGTCCAAGACGGCCCCGTCAGAGGACGAAAAGTTCCTCTTTGTCGATAAGGACCTCTTCAACAGCCCTATGGCTCAGGCCGACTGGTCAGCCAAGAAGTTGGTGTGGATCCCCTCAGAGAAGCATGGCTTTGAGGCAGCGAGCATCAAGGAGGAGCATGGGGACGAGGTGCTGGTGGAGCTGGCTGATAACGGCAAGAAAATAACTGTTAACAAGGACGACATCCAGAAGATGAACCCTCCCAAGTTCAGCAAGGTGGAGGACATGGCAGAGCTTACTTGCCTTAACGAAGCCTCTGTGTTGCACAATCTACGTGAGAGGTACTTCTCTGGGCTCATTTATGTAAGTATGCTTCTGCAAAGCATGCAGAAATATTATTGATCATACATATCCAAACCTTGCCCTGAATTAAGTAGATTCTAAAATCTCACATAACTATATTTTTTCACTAAATGTATTTTCTCACTAATCATTACCCTGGCAGCTAAAAGTCAAAACATAGACATGTTTTCAAAATGTTTCTTTCTCCTGACAGACATACTCTGGCCTGTTCTGTGTGGTGGTGAACCCCTATAAAATGCTGCCCATTTACTCTGAGAAGATCATTGACATGTACAAAGGGAAGAAACGACATGAAGTCCCCCCTCATATCTATGCTATAGCTGATAATGCCTACAGAAACATGATGCAAGGTAGGATTTCTCCTCCGGTTGGTTCACCTTCTGTCTCTACTTTTAAACTACTTCAGTGAGTTGAGGATCTGATTGGCTGTTTTGCTTTTGATTCGCTCTTTTGATTTTCCTCTGTAGTTGCTTGATGCGGTCAGTGGATAATAATGTAGGTAAAACTATTAACTATTCAAACTTAAAGAATTTGCTGCTAGTTTTGTAGTTTCAGTACAAATAAGCTGGGGTTTTTGACCTCCTGTTTGGGATTAGAATTTAGCTTTAGTTTTGCCTGCTGATGTTCAAAATCACCATGGACTTGTCAGAGGGATCTGACTTTCTCTAGAATAGTAATATGATTGCCTTTTTCAGCTGCTGTCAAAGAGGTGATGACTGTGGCCTTGGCAGAATCGTGCTTACAGTAAATGGCTCTTAGCTTCACGACAGCTCATTTCCCAGAGAATCTGTTTCCAGTGGGGTTTATGCTACTTGATTTGATGTTGACATGAGGACATTTTCTCAAAGGAGTTGACATCTGGATCAAAAGATGGGTGGGGGGCATTAAGCATTTCCTTTTTGAGATACCTCTCTTCCTTGTTCAGCTTGACTTTTTTTTTGTTCCCCCCTCTTTTGTTCCATGTTAATCCCGGAGGTTTTATTTTTATTTCTACTGCAGGAAATGTCCTCCAAAATGGAAGTGAGAATCTTCAAGACATGAGTATTTGGGAAAATTTCCTTAATTTTACCTGCTTTTTTTGAAGTGTCCAAAGTTATGTTCTGTGTAAATTCAGAGCCAATTAATATTAAAGTGTATGAGTTGAATGATTATTCAGCAGAGCAATTGACTATATAAGCCATGGGGTAAATTACCTTTAGCAAACAAAGGCCAAAAGCTAATATTCTGTATTAATGGAACGTGCAAAATGTATGCACCTAAGATCATACCGTACATATGTTTTTTGGGTGGGGTTTCTGCTGTCACATTTTAGAATTTATAGCTAAAACCTTTTTTTGTTTTCTTTTTTTTAATTAGTGATTAAAAACAAATATATATTCAAAATATTACATCTACTGAACATCACAAGTGCTGAAGCCAATTCCTTAAGCAGATATTGCTTTCTCTTCTGACACAATAAGAAATGTTACACAAGTCTCAAAACAAAAAGAAACATTTACTTATTAATCAATGTGTATGCCCCTTATGTGATCTCAATGTATGGCTGCTAAATGCATTAATGATTTGGCCAACACAAGCATACATTAATTGATAAAAGAAAAAAATATATACGCCAATATCTGCCAGAAATGTGGGTCAGCCTAAATTTTTATTCTAAGGAACAGAATGTCTGGATTTATATAGTTTCTCCACATGTCCATCATGTAATTATGTATTGGAATACATAATTTGATTAGACATGTGGAACAAGTACAAATGTTTGCCAATATTATCATGGTTCCGGGCAAGAATTGTAAAAGATTGGGATTCTTTTTGTTAATATGGAATTTGAGAAACCGTATCTGCTTATCCAAAACTCCCTCAAGCAAACCAGTGCACAGGATGTCAGTGTTTACCTCTATAGCTACAGTTTGCAAATATGTGCTTTCAAGTAAACAAGAAAAGGGGTGGATTGACTAATATATATGCTGATGTTTTGCTTAAATGTCTTCAGCTTATCCTGTGCACAAGAACCATTACAGCTCAAAGCTGTTTTTGAGTCGATCACACAAAATCACACTTAAAGCCGCGGGAGTGTTTTACGCAATGCTTTTGCTTCAGACTAAATTTTTTTCAGGCCTACAAAATATTGCATAAAAAGTTTACATGTATTAGGCTTTTTGACCGCCTCTTTGGATTGGATATTTTAAAGAAGAGCTGCTCCAAAAATGTTTTCATTGTAATCTGTATCATTTCTTAAGAGTAACAGTCCACGGTGAAATGCAACTGCAAATCTTAGAAAACCAAGTCCAGTGGATATTTTTTGAATTTTTACGGGATGACATTAAAAATATTTAAGCTGATGATTTACATTGGAGTTGGATACTGAAAGCAGGCTTAAATTGGAAGGTAGCTGGACTTTCACAAGTTTCGACACCTGCAGGAGTCATTGTTATTTCTGTTGGCTAGCACCAGAGCAAACTCGGTTAAAGCTCAGTTAAGCAGCATGGAGGTCCATCCTCCTGCACACATTCCAAGTCAGATGCAAATAAAATGGCCGCCCTATATTCTTCTAGATTGTTGGAGGCTTTTGTTGTGCACGGGCTCTCTGATTGGTCTTTTAAATCATAATGGGATTGCTTATGTAACTTCTTGGAAGCAGTTCCATGACTGAATTGTACATGCTTGGAAGCTGAAACCACAATCCTCCCCCTGTGTTTGGTGATGGCTTTTCTCTTTTCACCAAGATGGCTTCCTTGACCCCTCTTCTTCAAACCGTCTGTCCTCTCTGTCCAAAATCTGAACAGTCTCGTCTTTAGAAGTGTGTTGTTGTTTTTGAGGTGCAAGTTCACAGCTGAATCCCACCCAGAGCTGTTTGCTCTCCTCAGAAGCGACGGGCGTCCAACTCAACTAAACACCAATTTAAAAAAGGGGAGAAAAAAAAAAAACTTGTCAATTACGAGGTAGAGCTATGAGAAGAGTGCTGCAGTTCTTTGTTTTGGCCACAGGAGGCAGTATCATTAGAAAACTCCATAGTGCCTATTTAATAAACATGTTGACTCAAGAATATTAACAAGCACCTGACTTAATTGTATGGATCTATTTTTCTTCCCATTTAAAAAAAAATCCTTAGAGAAATAGTTTTTCCTTTTTGATAACCATCAATGTTTGTCATGATTTGTGTAGACTTGGTGTCTAAAAATATTAGAAAACAACCTCAAAGCTACAAAGCTTTGACCTTTTTTATTTGTAAAATTTTGTAAAGGTTAAAATCAAGACTTGCCACCTATAAAATGCGTATGCGTGGTGCAAGTTTATATGGTAATCACGTTGGGTGTATTTCCCATGAAGTTCTAACTAATGGAGCAGGAGGTTTCACACTGAATGGTCTAAGCAGGAACATTGCTGATGATGGAGTCCAAATGATTCTTAACTGCAGCAAATTCAAATAACGCTTGTAACCTTTGGAATGGTCTGTCTCCCACTTGGCTGAGATCCCAGTCCTCTGAAATTTTTCTCAAGTCTTTGATGTTCTGAAGACAGCAAAAGTGAAAGTCTCACATGGGAAATGTGGTCCCACTGCAGCAGAACACCATGTTATTATGAGATCCCAATATATTTACAGATGTAGGAATCTTTTTCTGCAACCTCGCTGCCCCCCTTTAGGTTTGTTCTAAGCGAGCGGTGTTTTTGGATAATGTACAAAAGCCCACATATCTTGCCATCTCATGTTCTCTCTGCCTCTGCCTTAATTAGGAAGTTAAGAGAAGGAAACAGCTGTATGTTTTGTGAATGCATGTGAGGAATGGAGGGAAGTGGCCAAAGTCGAGTCAGCGCTGAGAAACGATGTCTGCTCTTGCTTACAGTTCAGCGAAGGCTGCAGATTATCACGTGTTGGGGACGCATCTGAAAAGAAGCTCTTAGTTTTTGACGTAGAACTGGGTTTGAAGGAGCTAAATCACATCAATAATTTTTACAATAAAACAAAATATCTATCACTCATACTAGTTACTTTAACCTCCCCTACAGTGGCAGGAAGATAGGGATGCAGTTACTGTTCCATCTTACTCGGACTTAAGGTGTTAACAAGATCATTTTTTACAAAGATTGTAACAATTATTTGTTTTTAGATTAAGTTATTTTGTTTGTTAAAAATCAAGATATTTGGTTTGTACTGTTCCTCCTTAATCTTTGGGTCAATACATTAATCTCTTTTTGATCTCATTTGGTGCTGTGCACTAATCGAACCGCAATGTGTCATAAATGGGACTGGATTTTAATGGATTCAACAGAGTTTTAAAATTTTTGATTTGGCTTAAAATGAATTTATAGTTTGTAAATATTTTGATACTGTAATAATAGAAAAAAAAAAGGTTCAAATAAAGCTAAAAATAAAATTCACAATTTTGATACACAAGGAAATAACCGTTTTACCATAGCTCATGGAAGGCTGAGTTCGATGTCACAGCCACGCCGAGGTTTGTTTACCAACACATCCCATGACATTAAATGGATTCTCTCCGAGCACACCAACGAGGCCAGATATCACGTATAGAAACAATAAAACGGTAAAAGAAAGGGAACATTTCTGAAAGTTCCCTGGAGTGACTGTTCTATTGAATTACTCATGAAAGTGCATCTAGAAATCATTCCTGAGGTCGCAAAGTCAGCTGAAGCTCGAGAGGCCACACACGCCTCATTTATGCTTAACGTTCACTGAAAGTAAACAGACAGTAGCAAAAACAGGCCTCTGTGGAAGAACTTAAGGATTAAAAGAAATAACACTGCTGGCCAAAAAGAATGCAGACTAATCCTACATTTCCTATAAAACATGTTAAAGACCTTAAAAACAATGAGAAAAATATCTATTTGACTGTCTGAGACAATGGTGGAACTTTTTATATCTGGTTTATAATGAACACATTTCACAAAGGGAACATCATGATATATAGACATCATAGACACGGTGGTGGTAACATGATGATCTGGGTCCGCTTTACTGATTTAGGATGTTAATGACTTGAAGCTGATCCATTCTGCTCTCTACCAGAAGGTCCTGAGGAAGAATATCGCATCCTCTGATCCTGACCTTATTATCAGTCATTCTAGTATTCTGAAAGCCCTTTAAAAGATTCTTTGCAAACAAAAGAAAAATTAGGGGTTTTGTCAAAGTTTGATTTTAAATCTGAGTGAAATGTTTTAATTGATTCATTTTAAATAGGCTGTTTTTCTGTTTCTACAATATTTGTATTGACTAAGTTTACCTTGGTGCGTATGTCCCTCTGTATGAGCTTATTATACTTTTGTAACATGCCTTGTGATGTTTATTGTGAGTAAGCTCTATGTACATAAACTGAGTAAAACTGAAACAATTAAGTGTGAACAAAAAGCAAAAACAACAAATGCCCAAATAGTTTCTCACAGCATCATAAGTTCCGTTGATTTACTATATAAATAAACTGAAATGAATTAAAAGCTGCCCTCCCCGCTGGTCTGTAAACCCCACATAGCAATTAGGGTTTTTTTTTTGGATTTAAGCTCTTTTGCAGATTATTTTGGATTTAATTCTTTAAAATTGTGAATAAGTCATCATAAGTTTATTTTCTTTCTTCCTGCAGATCGTGAGGATCAGTCCATTCTCTGCACGTAAGTGAATCGACCTTCTCCAAATTTCTCTCTAATGCTCTTGTCTGTGTGATCTGTGACTTTGTATTTATTACTCAGACATATGTCACAGAATAGTTGCGTTATGCAGATTTAAGCCAGATCTAATTCTGATATATATTATAGCTTATCCAAGAAAGAAATCCATGCCTCTTTTCCTGAGTATTTAAGCTAATAGACTTTCTGGGAGAGCTGTGTCCTCGCTCTTCTCAAAGGGATTCAGTCAGGAAGTGTGTCCTTAACTCTGATTGGAGAACCAGATTAGCTCTCAAAATGTTTTGACTCAGCCTTGTTTATTTGTGCGGAAAGAATTATTGAGGATTTTGACTTGATGCTGGGACATCCAGGGGTAGCCTGACACATTGGCTTTATTAGATTGTTGGATTTTTCTGAACCTTGTTTGGTTTATACAATTTAGACTGAAGTTGACTAGAAGGGTTTATCATTCCATTACTTATTAAAACTGAACGCCCTATCTAATATTTGTCCATTTTCATTACAGGTATGTTACATTTAAGTAAGACAAGAAAAAGGAGCTGGAATAATGAAATAAACAGATTATTTCAGTATTTCTGCACATCTAGTTTTTCTCTCTTTAAATTAACCTCTGATCTGATTGCATCATTTTATTTATCAAGACAAAAACGTCTCTGAATAGTTGAACTGAATCAGCTGAGAAAAGGCTTTCCCCATTTGAACTCTTAATTTACAGCAACCAGGATGCAGCAAATGGTTTCCATCAAACTATTTCCTCAACGATTAGGCTTCCTTATCAGAGGGAAGCTAGAACAGTTTGGATAGATCTACGGTAGTAGCTGAGGAGCAAAGCTGTTTGATGCTAATGAGGGACATTTTTGATGAAGTGTGAATTAAAAAGGTTTTGTAAGAAATATTGATAGAGAAAACTGATATAGCTGTTAAGACATGCCCTCTCTAAAAAAATTATGTTAATTTAATCATTGTGGTTTCTTAGACTCATCGGACCTCTGACTGAAATCTCATAAAGGCCAGAATGAGTTTCACTGTTTTTTTGGCTTTTTTTTTTTAGATCTCCTCCTGGATAATTTAATAAGTTCTTGTCAGAATTCTGACATATTAAGTAGAAATATATAACATAGGATTTGTTTTTGTTTTTTATAAAATGTTTTGTATTTTAGCATTTGTTAGGAGATATCAGAACTTGTAGTGGGATCAAACATCCAGAGTTATTTCATTCAGATGTTGCATTCCTGCTAAACTTTATTTTTAACAAAAATATGCATTCTCAAACTTCATAGATATTGTCATCAAACTGCTTTAAATATTTACTAAAATGCTCCTGATTTCTTAATCATGTTGCGCATTAATTAGCTGTTTATACCGCTCTTGGACTCCATCCCACCCTCCGTTATGGATGCTGCAGGTCAGCCTCTTTTTGTCGCTCATAAGGCCTGATGGAAATGAAGTAATCAAAGCAGGCAGACTTTGAGTTTGAATATATTGAAAATCATAAAGTTGTAGTGGAAATCAAGCTAGATGGGCAGAACGGTTGATGACCAGGAGGAAAATCTTTGGGGCATTTTAATTTGTGTTCACATCCGTCTGCAGCCTCAGTCTGGAGGTTGTATGTCCTTACTCAGCCTAAACATGACAGCACCGCTAGGATTTGGCAGCTCAAAGAGGAATCTAACACTCAGAGCTTCCCATGCCTTTTAAGGACACCTGACCAAGCTTGTACGTCTGCTCTGTCCGATGGCTCTGGGATCAATCAGCTTGAGTCATATATCCAAGTTTGTTGTCTGGAGGGAAAGAATTTGTCTGTGTTGCTTTGTAAAAGTATTTGAATTACTTTAAATGGTGCAGTGGCCCAAAACATAGGTTTGAGGGATCTGACAGCCTCCCCATAGACTCATAAGAGGTTTAATAGCTTTGTTACTGATTCTTCTGTCTTTTCACAAAGTCTGGCATGCTTATAGAAACTCCCTACTCTTTCCCATGCAGCTGGATGAATTGAAACCCAGAAGAGTGTAAATATAAGGCTGCAATTAGCCTGTTGGAATAAGATGTAAGCGGGTGTGCATGCAAACATTTGATCCTGTATGGACCAGAGAAAACCCTGAAAAGATCCAAACACCTGATTTTGTCTTAAAAATCATTAAATCTATGTGATGATTAAAAGCATTACACTTTATAGGCACAATCCCCATAATAATTAAACTAAACGTCTGCACATTTACCTCCAGCTCTCTGTTTTAACATTAAATCAAGGGACTGAAATAACTGGGAGGGGGAAGTCCAAGGCCAGTGGAGTTTTCAGATTTAAAAAAATTCAGCATTATTAAAAGGATGATATTACATAACAGCAAGTGTGATTTTACTTTAGGTCAGGTGTTGAAGTTATCTCTACAGCACATGATTTCATCAATTAAACTGCGCTGTTGAACTGTGAACAGAAGTCCTGTCAGTGCTGTTTAGCTTCATGTTGCTCTCTTTCTCTCTCTCTTCCTCTCTGAATCACTTCAACCTTTCCTTCTTTCTCCTTCTCCTCAGTGGAGAATCTGGCGCTGGGAAAACGGAGAACACAAAGAAGGTCATCCAGTATCTGGCTGTTGTGGCCTCGTCTCACAAGGGCAAGAAGGACAGCAGTGCTGTAGGTATCTGTGTGAAAACCTCATGTTAGGATCTGTCAGCCAGTTCCCTTGCTCTTAAGCAAAAATCTGCCCCGTTTAATTCTGTATATTTCCTTTAAATAGCAGCAATCAGGATCACAGTTTGCCTACGTGAGTAAAAGGGGAATGCCTGGAGTGTGTGTTTATTTTTTTTCGTGTGCCATTTGTGTGTTTAGTTAAAAGTGCATGGAGTTAGTGTCACCAAGTTGCCCAAGAAGGACTTCATCTACATCCAGGGTGTCCAATTGTCTTAAGTTAGACTGTGTTTCTCTCAGCATTCATCACTAGTTAAAGCTGATTTCTCTGAACAGGCTCCTCGCTGGAATGAAATGTTGGCACAGCTTCCTGAAAATCATGGACAAATTAGTCCTTGCATTTTAAGTCCAACTGCACCTTTTTACTCTGGCGACTAGCTTGTTCAGAAAGCATAATGATCAGTAGAGGTATGATACACAGTGATGGACGTGCCCCTTTTTCTACCTTGTGACCAGACTGGCAGCTTCGTACATCCTTTCACTGCCACTGGAGATAAAACCAAGCTCTCTGTGGCAGGGAAAGGTTCTCTCACAGATCATCGAGCACAGTGTGAGCATGCCCATCTCCTGTTGTTTGTCTGTCCAAAGCTGACCTTCCTTTGACTCATACATTCATAACCTTACCTGTCAGGTGCACAGGAGGGGTGCACAGATTCCTCTTCTGTTGCAGGGTTGTTGTTTTTTTTATCTCTTTTTAGATTTGCTGCTTCCTTACAGTGCTTATGTATAACATGTAGTCAAAAAAGACAACAAACATGTGGAAACAAATAGTAAATTTAAGTTATTTAAGCAGAAAAAGTAGAGACCTTTTACACGTGGCTGTTTATGTCACAGTTTCTCAAGAATTCTCTAACAGATAAAGTAATCCACATATGCTATGAATAATCAGATTCTGGACCGATTCGTTTTGACTTTTAGTGATAAAGGGTAGAAATATGGACACCTTTGCTCAAAGGTACTGATGGGTTAAACGCATCATCTTGATACAGGTATCAAGATGATAGGTGCATTTGTTTTTCAGGTCCGATTTTTAACCAGTTTTTTACTCAAAAATGTCTTCAGTACTTGAAGGACCTTGGAGCCTCTTCTTTTGAATCAGATCTTCAGATCTTTTCTATGGTCACAGTCACACCTGCCATGTTTGGTCTGCTTTAAACCTGTCAGAGTTCTTTATCACTCTCGGTCTGGACCTTTTTGTATCTTTGGAAATTCACACAAGCTAACCCTGGTCCAGAGCAAACAACCAGAGATCTACTTTGTCAAGTTGTCTCGATTCCAAATGGATTCTGGTGTGGTTAGTTTCTGCTCTGAATTTGAACTGGTTTGATCTGACCCAACCTCACAAGCCTCCATATCAATTAATGTGATACTGTCTGTTTCTTGGCAACAGAGCTGTAAGCATGCTGTTTTGAGGCTTGGAAGACAAATTCCAAAATAGGAACTAAAACATCTTACAATCTGCTTTAAATGAGCTGCCTATAATAATTTTTGCAGCTCTAATAATGCGGAAAAATATGCAGAACAGGGGTGCTTCAAGAAAGACTTCCTAAGTAGTTTTCCTCCATGAACGGATCTGTGCCCTCTCTCTTGTTATTTCTGTCCAACTGGATCAACAATTATCTTGAGATTCTTATCAAGAATTTCCTGAGACAGATTTTTCCATTTATCCTCCCTTTGACAGTAAAATATGGCCCCAAACCATGATGTTCCCCTCTCCTAACCTGATTGCTGCTTCACCTTTGTGTCAAAATATTGTGCTGAATTGTTTTTCTTCAGTACTAGGTCTGTCACCACATTAGAGTATACTGTTGTTTTACGAGTAAAAAAATGTGCCTGCCTACACTGTTTTCTTTTCTGAGACTGACTCCTCAGACCATCTGGTGTGAGCCTACGTTCTAGTGAAATTCTCACTTTAACATTTAGAAATATGGCTTTAGCAATTCTATTAGTAGGTTTTGCAGTAACTAGGTTGTGAAGCTCTTGGTTGTACCTATCATTACAGGCTCTTCATGTTTTAGGACTAAACCAGATATGTTAAATTGTATTAGTAGGTAGAAGTAATGTTTTGAGACTTTCTTTATGTGTCCATTTCTCAGTCATTTGTTTTATTACACATTGCTTAATTGATGAGCTGGAGTGGTTTTTATAATTTGTGTGTGGGTCTCTTGGTTTTTACTGATATCTGGCTTGCATTTCATTTCCATAACATTCCAATTAGATGTTTAACTGTGGAGAAAATATCATTTCTTTATACTTATTTCCCAACCCAATTTATATATATTTTTTTTTTGGTTATTTGACATTTTCAAGGTAAGGTTATTTATTTATTTACTACTGATCTGAAACACCCTCTTGGTTGTTTAGAATAAATATTTTCTGGGTATTCTTCCTTCTCTTTTTTTGTTTCTTTCCAATCTGCCAGTTTCAGGCCTTTTTCCTCCATGTCTGCTGCTTATCTATCTTCTCAAAAGTTTGTATTTTCTTTTTATGAGATCATTTTCCTTATGTTTCCACCTTGCTGTGCTCTGTCTTCTTTCCTTTGTTTTCCAGTTATCCTGAACTCTGAACTGCCCCTCATCAGTGGGTCTGTATTTTGTTTTGCCTCATTTGGTAGAAACAATTTTTTTTTTTACTCAAAAAGCAAAAAAGTAAATCTGAAATGTATTTGAAATATGATAAGTCCATGTTTAGAAGGATAATGTGACGATGTAATCTCTTCTAAAATATAAGTAGATGTTTTAATCACATTATTCTTTTACAATATGTTTTGATTACTAACCAAGTAATCATCTATTTGACAAGGTTCAGAGCTGCTCTTTTTGCTGTTCTTTTGTTTTCCTCCTGTTCTCCTCCAGACTTTAGATCATTTACACTGTGGGTGTTTTTAAGTGAGAAAGTTTATGTAGAAATCTACTACCTCAAACCTTGATGCAGACAAAAACAGCCTCTTTGATCAGGAGGATTAGCTCGATTCGAAGTGATGAGCTGTCGTCCTCGGTTAGACGGACGGTCATTCAGCCTCTCTGCAGTCTGCAGGAAGAAAATTACATATCGAGAATAGATATTTTGGAAAGAATTTAGGTTTTACCAAACCTCATTAGAATAATTTTGGTTCTGTGGAGTTATGCCACCATCTAACTCTGACTATAAAATGCATAATTTGTTGTAAATCTATTAGGGCTTATTTTATTCATTCTTCTTTCTTTTAACCCACATCATTGTGGTAAAAAAAAAAAAATACCTTTATACCTTTTAACACCACCTTTTACAGCTTAAAAGCAATATTTCTTTTGTATATTACTTTGTTCATTAGGGCGAGCTGGAAAAGCAGCTCCTTCAGGCTAATCCGATCCTGGAGGCCTTTGGAAATGCCAAGACCATCAAAAATGACAACTCCTCTCGATTTGTGAGTTTGAGGTTTAAAGTGCAAGAATCTGTTTCATTTACTGTTTTTTTTTCTCTCTTTAAAAAAAATTCCTGCTTTTTTTTTTTTTTTTTACCAACCTGCTCTCCTTCTCAGGGAAAATTCATCCGCATAAACTTTGATGTGACGGGCTACATCGTTGGAGCTAACATTGAGACTTGTATCCTTATTGTTTCTGAAATGGTAAATCCTACAGTTCAGGCTATTCTGGTAGTAAGTCCACCTGCAGTGTCATCATAATACTGTCCCAACGATAGCTGGGAGACGGAGTCTAACAGATGTATTCATATCCCTTAAATATATATTTCTTCTTTTGTTTGTTATAACCACAAACTTTATATTTTATGATATTTTGTTCACTGTCTAAAATTTATGTGTAAAAAAATCTCCACCTTTTTGAAAATTAAGCTGTTCTGTAAAGGCCTCTAAAGGTTTTTTTGAAATAAAAAGCATAATGTTGACCATAAAAAAAATGATCTAAAGTTTTTGCTGGCTGCAGAGTGTTCCTTAACTGGCGGCTGCTCTCAGATCTGCTGGAGAAGTCCCGATGCATCCGACAAGCAAAGACGGAGAGAGCTTTTCACATCTTCTACTACATGATTGCTGGAGCTAAAGACAAACTGAGAGGTAAGATGATTGTCAGAACATGTATAATATATATATAATATTACTGAAAAGGGGACAGATGGTCATACAAGTACGGGGGGAAACAAGCATAGTTTGAAAACATCAGAGCAAAGAAGAGGGGTTTGAAAGAGCTTTCAATTAAAGATACATTATGTAAGTTTTAACTGAAAAATATCTTTAAAATAGCCTTATTTTTTTTACCCTTTCCAACTATAAAGTTGATTAATGAGCAGACTGGCACCTTAGTAGTTCGGCACCGATTCATCTATAAGTTTGTATTTTATTTCCCGCATTTACTTCAGGTCGAAAGTTCCTGCAATGTTTGCGCTGATGTCATGGATTTTATGGATACTCATAAGAACCAGCATGCGTCAGAACTCAGAAAACAATGCCAACTCTACGTAAAGTAGAAAAAAAAGTTAAATAAAGAAAAAAAACATAAGCACGAGCTACGAGAACTAGCAGAAGACCACTGCAGTTCTGTGTTTTGGCCAAAGGTGGCAATATCATTTGTAAACTCCATAATACCTCAAAGTTGTTTTTTTGTTGTTGTTTGTTTTTGACTACTGTTCTTATTCTATCATCAGAGGACCTTCTGCTGGAACCCTTCAGTAACTATCGCTTCCTGAGTGCGGGCCATGTTCAGATTGCTGGGCAGCAAGATGATGAGTTATACGAGGAGACCATGGAGGCAATGGACATCATGGGTTTCACTGAGGAGGAAAGAACTGGTATCACTAAATTACTCACTTATTTTGAGTCGCATTTCTGTTAGTTTGATTGCAAAATCCTGCAATCTTTATCTGTTACATATAGGGCTGGGTGATATAGCTGAAAATGTATCTCAATAAATGTCCTATAGATCAATTTATACAGATAACTATTGATTAGTGTTTTGTTAACCTATTTGAATTTAGGGTCAGGTGAAAAAAGAATTTAGATTGTAAGCCTAGCACAATTGAAACCTACCCCTTATCATTTTAAAAAGAGGTCAGCCCAACCACCAAATTGCTTTGTTTGGCTGTGAGAGTTTAAGGGGGCCTCCCAGAATGCCTTGTAGTTTTGGATCAGAGGTTCAGTGGAATTATTGAACTAAATCAGGTGTATTTTCTATTTCTATTAATCTGGTGTTTATATATTGATACAGATTTATTGTCCAGCTCTAGTTCCATACAGTGACTGTACCTTTCCAGTTACTTCATGTGTTTGCTCTTTTTATGCAGATATACTGAAGGTTTGCTCCACGGTAATGCAGCTGGGAAACATCGAGTTTAAGAAAGAAAGGAATCAAGAGCAGGCAACCATGCCGGACAACACGGGTTAGACAGATTTACGTCCTACAAATCAATTTTTTTTGTCTAACCCCCCTTTACCAATTTGATTATTGAATAATGTACTTTATTTATCGGTTTTATGAGTTAACCACTCTTCACGACTCCACAGCGGCGCAGAAGGTTTGCCACCTACAGGGCATCAACGTGATAGACTTTACCAAAGCAATCCTCACCCCTCGTATCAAAGTTGGCAGAGAGGTCGTGCAGAAGGCCCAAACCAAAGAGCAGGTGCCAATGATGTTAACTGATTAAACCGTTTACTATAGACTCATAAGTAGTCGCTATATAATAATCAGCACTCTTGCTTTTTGTTGTTCCATATTAGGCTGACTTTGCTATTGAAGCTTTGGCTAAGGCCATTTTTGAGCGACTTTTCCGCTGGATCCTGGGTCGTGTCAACAAAGCTTTGGACAAGACCAAACGTCAAGGAGCCTCTTTCCTTGGAATTCTAGACATTGCTGGCTTTGAGATTTTTGAAGTATGGATATATTTACCTGTCACATACTTACTTTTGCAGACCCAAATGCCTCAAGGTAATATTTCTTGCATGGTAGAAGGCAAGTGATGTTTACCTTGTGCTGTGTGATCTGGTTGTTTTTAGGACAACTCATTTGAGCAGCTGTGCATCAACTACACCAACGAGAGGCTGCAGCAGCTCTTCAACCACACCATGTTTATCCTGGAGCAGGAGGAGTACCAGAGGGAGGGCATCGAGTGGAACTTCATCGACTTCGGGCTTGACCTGCAGCCCTGCATCGAGCTCATCGAAAGGCCGGTAATGAGTACCGACTTGCTAAAAATCCCCACTGACTTACAAAGAAGAAGTCTGAAGTTTAGAATATCCACATATTTGGGTGTTTCCTATTCTTCAACCTAGTGGTGTTTCCTCTACAGAACAATCCCCCCGGCATCTTGGCCCTGCTGGATGAAGAGTGCTGGTTTCCAAAAGCCACAGATGTCTCCTTTGTGGAGAAACTCATAAACACTCAAGGAAACCATGTGAAGTTTGCCAAATCTAAGCAGATTAAAGGCAAAACAGAGTTCTCCGTTCTTCACTACGCTGGAAAGGTGAACATGAAGGAACAATGCATTGATCCTGTTAATTTTCTGATATACTTTTATTTCATAAGACATACTTTATTTTATTCTGAAATACCATTTAAATGGTTCAGATCTCTGAAGGTGGTTAAAAGGTTTATTTTTAATTTGTTTACCTTTTCACCTACTTTGAATACTACTTGTAGATAATAATCCTTTTAGATAACAGTGAGATTGTTATCTAAAAGGATTCACATTTGTTAAAGGTCTGTAAAGGTTTATTTGCTTTTATTATTTTCCAGATCATGATTTAGTTAAATAAAGTTTTCATAAATGTTTAAGGTTCCAGATGGTTAGTGGTGAAGCAAGCTTTTTTTTTAAAGTTTGGGGGTGTTGTTGTTCATCCATGGGTGGCATCACATTTGAATTGAGATTCTAATTGGCTGTGAGTTTTGTTTTTATCATTTATTTTAACATAATCTCATCAGGCTTTCCAAACTGTTTTTTTTTTATGCTTAGGACATAATAAACAATAAAAAGCAACCAATAGACCTAAGTCTCTACCTTAAATCCTCTAAAATACCCAAATGTGCTTTTATAAACTGATGCCTTCTCCATCAGCCTATAACCAGCAGAGCTTGGTAGTAGTAACATTAAGTTGATTAACTTTTTATTAAAAACAAGTATAGTTTTGCTGTATTGTGATTTATACTTTTACTTGAGTAAAAATATGATGAAATATCATTATTCTTGGGTAACCCTTTATTCAGTGAAGAACAAAAAAAATGCACCAGAGAGACACACCTACAGTTCATGTTTTAATCAGACTTATTTTTATTACTCAAACTTTTCTGTTCTAATGTTATTTTTTTTGTGTGTGCCTGTACTGCTGAGTCACTTGAAGGCTTAGTGCATGTTCAGCAAACAGTGTACTGGAAGTAACTAGCCCTATTACTATCTATGTACAATACATTACATACTATACTATAAGCATCAGTTTTATACGGTTTATACTCTAATTAGACAAACTTATTCTGATACTATTTCAACTGAAATAGTTCTATAACTTTTATCTTTTCTACATCTCTTTAAAATGCCACAATTTGAATACAAGTTTGCAAATCAGGTTTTATGATCATTTGGCTACTTTTAAACAAATAGGTTTTTACTTCTGGGTAATTTCCTAGATTACTACTTTTTTCTTTTACTTGAGTAAAGCTTTGTTTAAATTATTGTGCTCTAACTTGAGTACAACTGTTGTGTATTTCACTCAGCTCTTATAACATAAAAGGGAGCATTGACGGAGACTGAGCTCAAATTTATACATACCAGTATACTTTAGGGCTCATATTACGCTAAAAAGTTTAATCCAAAACAGTGGTTAATTTTACAGCAATATCTCTTACTGGATTTCTCATGAAAAAGTTTTCTTATTTGGTCTTTTTCCTTCCTCTATTTTGATTATACAAAGTAACAATAAGACAATTAAAATCTTAAAAGGGTCATGAATCTGACATGACTGAGAGAGACTGTTTTCCTGGAAAATATATGCTAGCACATCCAGAGAAACAAGATGGTAGCATCAATATCTGTCCATACTGTACATACCAGCGTTTCCTCAGCACGAACTGAACAAGCACAAGACAGGAGGAGGGACTTAAGGCATTGCAGCCAATAAACGGAAAGAAACAGGAAACGGATGGGGTTAGAAACAGGACAGAGGGGGTAAATAAAGAGAGCACAACCCAGAGGAAAGAAAGTCTTCAGGAGAAGTGTTGCTTCAACCAATTTAGAATTAAATGTGTGGTTATTAGGACCCCAAAAACCCCACAGATGCACCGCCTCTTGATTCTTTAACCCAGTTTTCTTAAAGGAAGAAACAAATCTGAATTCTCCAAATATAGTGGAATGTTAACATCGATTTATATGTGAATGAAAATTTGATATTTGAATTGCTACATTGCAGCTAGAATTTAACATTTAAACCAGGGGTGTCAAACTGGTTCCAGAAAGGGCCGTGAGGCTGCAGGTTTTCTTTCCAACCAAGCAGTAGCACACCAGAATCCATTCATCTCCTCAAGTCATCATGTTAAGACTGGACTCACTTGATGAGGTGACTGGAGTCTGGTGTGCTACTGCTTGGTTGGAAAGAAAACCTGCAGCCATACGGCCCTTTCTGGAACCAGTTTGACACCCCTGATTTAAACCATCAGTTTTATCATTCATGGTGATGCCTGATTGCTCACAAACATTCTCTAAAGTAACACACTCATTTCTGTTTTTTAGGTGGATTATAATGCCACATCTTGGCTTACAAAGAACATGGACCCTCTAAATGACAACGTAACAGCACTGCTCAACAACTCCTCCAGCCAGTTTGTGCAGGACCTCTGGAAAGATTGTAAGATGACAATGCACCAACATTTTCTTCTACTTTAAAATCCCATAGATATACCCATATTCTTTTATAAATGTAAAACCTTGTATTTTTTTGTGTTTGTCAGCGGACAGGGTGGTGGGTCTGGACACATTAGCCAAGATGACAGACAGCTCCATGCCAAGTGGATCAAAAACCAAGAAGGGCATGTTTCGCACTGTGGGACAGCTCTACAAGGAGTCTCTGACAAAACTCATGACCACACTGCACAATACTCAGCCCAACTTTGTCAGATGCATCATCCCAAACCACGAGAAAAGGGTGAAGCTGATATCTCTGTTGGTATATGTATTAAATCATAACTATAACATACATATTCTAATTAACTATTAGAATTGAAACATTTTTAGGCAGGCAAGCTGGATGCACACCTGGTCCTTGAGCAGCTCAGGTGTAACGGTGTATTGGAGGGCATCCGAATCTGTCGACAAGGTTTTCCCAATCGAATCGTTTTCCAGGAGTTCCGGCAAAGGTGGTTAAAGCGATTAATTAATCTTCAAATCAATTTTTGAATAACTCGAGGGTGATGGTGACCTTCTCTCCATTTCTGCACAGATATGAGATTTTGGCAGCAAGTGCTATTCCTAAAGGCTTCATGGATGGCAAACAAGCCTGCTGCATCATGGTGGGAACATTTAAATTATTCATCTCTCCTCTTCATGCCCAGATCCACCCTGTTACTTTAGATGGCCATATTAAAAATCTTATGTTTGTACAGATCAAGCATCTTGACTTGGACCCCAACCTGTACAGGATTGGACAGAGTAAGATCTTCTTCCGCACAGGAGTGCTTGCCCAACTGGAGGAGGAGAGGGATTTAAAGATCACCGTGATCATCATCGCTTTCCAGGCTCAGGCGAGAGGCTTTTTGGCCAGAAAGTAGGAACAAGCAAATTTTCACACACAGAATTCTGGCTGGTTTCATTTGCCACTAGAACGATTCCATTTTGCTGTTTTTCCCCTGTTGATTTCACGTTTTGGATTTGAACTGTTGTTTTTTCAAAGGGCATTCGCCAAGCGGCAGCAGCAACTAACCGCTATGAAAGTGATCCAAAGGAACTGTGCTGCTTACCTTAAACTCAGGAACTGGCAGTGGTGGAGACTCTTCACAAAGGTCTGCTTCAAACGTGTATAACCATGTCCCACAGGAGCATGGTTTTATTGTTCATGCTTGGTGTTATGCAAGGGTATTCTTAACAAAAACTAGTTCTGAGTTTCATTTGCATACGTCAATACCAACTTTTAAACACCATCCTTATGGTGAAACATGTTAGTTGCAGCCTTACTGCTGTGCTTTTCTTCATAGTTAACTATCTAAATATTTTGAACAAAGTCCATAGTTTAACAATACAGGAAGTTGACATATATATTTTAGGTAGTTACATTTGCAATATATATGCTGTTAATTGCATTATCCTATTTTAACCATCAGAAACTAAACAAATGTTGATTAGAAATTCAGATATTATTTTAGCTGCAGCAACTCCCAATGCATGTTAGTCTTCCTTCTTAAAACCGGCTCCTTTTGATAAGGACATTCTTCACACTTATGGTTTACACAGTGTTATTTCAGTGCTTCTCCTCAATAGGATGGATAAAATGAAAAGTTTGAAGTGATGGAAAATCAATAGCGTGGCTATAATGTCTCTGCTTATCATTTGCAAACCCACCTGGAGATTCCCTGACTTTAGCAGGCTCTACATCACCAGAACTTGACCAGTCTATTTAGATAACTAGGCCATTAGCCTTCAGTTAAAATTTATACTGAAGAACACAATGTGTTTTCCTCTAAAGGAAAAAGTTAGAGCTCTTTTCTAAAAGTTTTTCCAAACTTTAGAAATAATTTGATTTGTTACCTTGTAAAAATCTGCAACAAGTTGGGACCTGTAATAAAAAAAAATACGCCTTAAGTTTAAAGTTCCACAAAACATTGAAGTTAACATATAAGCATGCTCATTTAAATTCTTTTGTTTACAAAACTTAATAGTTTTTCATCAAGAATATGGCTAGATAAATAATTTAAACAATTTTGAATTTAAGATTTTTAAATTTTCGTTTCAAATAACAGGTCAAGCCTCTGCTACAAGTGACCCGACAGGAGGAGGAAATGGGCCTAAAGGAGGAAGAATTACAGAGAGCCAAAGAGGTGGCAACAAAGTTTGAATCAGAGCTGAAGGATATCACCTTGAAACACACTCAGGTAAAGGCTGACACCAGAGCTACCTATCACATTTTTTATTTGACAGTGCAATAGTATCAAAAAGTTAATTTGCTGCTATATAAATATATATATATATATATCTAGTGCTGGATCTGGAGAAGTTCTAAACTAAAGACACTGTTGTTTAACAATCTTCTAAAGAGGATGGTCATTGTTGTCGCTAATGTTCTTCATTTTATAAAGAATCTTTCTTTGTGACATCATCTCAAGAGGTTCTAGAGGAATTTCTAGAACAGAGACAGCCTCCTTTATTAGTCCTTTGAGCTTCTTGAATGAGCCAATTTTACAGGGAGGAAGATCAGAAGTGTTTAAAACTGAGGCTCACCAGCAGGGGACAATGGTCAAAGCAGGGAAGACGGAGGGAAAAAAATAGAGTAAAAAAGGTCAACAATAGATCGAACATAGCAATTATACACATGATCATGAAGGATAGCCATCTCCAAATATTAGCACACCCCCAGGCCCAGAAGACCGAGGTCCCGAAAGAATGTCACTTAATCATTTAAGGCAGTTGGCAAATGTCAAAACCTTCATCTACAGACAACTATGGAAACTATAATCCATGTTTTTATTACATTGCTCTTCAATTATTGTAATGAACTCCGTTCAAGTGAATCATTGTTCTGTGGACTACTTCTTCTCACCTTCTCAGAACCTTGGGTCTGCTGAGCATAGGTTGCCACCGTTTTTATTTTATTGTGCTGTTTTTTTGTAAAGAGATGTTGAAGAAAGCAACTTGTCCAAGTAAAGATTAAAGTTCAAATCCTTAAAGGCAACCATGACAGCGGCAGATGTGAAGCTAATGGGGTCCCGCTTAGAGGCCCATTTATTTTCTTTACATATTTCTTTATATCTATATATCTCCAATACAAGGGACCAGCGAGCCATTAACCATTACGCCATTAGTGTTCAAATTTACCAAAGGAAGCAAAAGAAGAAAGGAGGCTGTTTATCATTTAACTTTCTATGTTACAGGTTGTTGAGGAGAGAAATGCCCTGCAGGAGCAGCTCCAGGCAGAGACAGAGCTGTACGCAGAGGCGGAGGAGATGAGGGTCCGACTGGCAGCTAAGAAGCAGGAGTTGGAGGAGATCCTCCATGAGATGGAAGCCAGGCTGGATGAAGAGGAAGAACGTGCTCAGACGCTACTGCTGGACAAAAAGAAGATGCAGCAGCAAATGCAGGTCTGATGTTTAGTTTTGCAGTTTGTGTTCTTTTATCTCTGTATTGACAGGAGATAAAACTCATTTCTGGATTTTTTTTTTCTTTTTTTTTTCTTGCAAAAGGAACTTGAGGAGCATTTAGAAGAGGAAGAGGATGCCCGTCAGAAGCTGCAGCTGGAGAAGGTGACCTGTGAAGGAAAGATAAAAAAGCTTGAGGACGACGTTCTGGTTATGGAGGACCAAAACAACAAGCTTCTGAAGGTGTGGTTAACAACCCAGAACCATTAATCTCAGACTTCTGGTTGTTATTTACTGAGAGACTTTATTTAAAAGTATTGATGCTTTATAATGTAGGAGCGTAAGCTGATGGAGGAACGAATTGCTGATTTTAGTGCCAACCTGGCAGAGGAAGAGGAGAAATCCAAGAACCTCACCAAGCTCAAAAATAAACATGAGTCCATGATCTCAGAGTTGGAGGGTAATCATCAGATGTTTGATCAATATGTGGAACAATATGTTGTTTTTAATAGTGAGATTCTTAAGTTGATTTCTAAACTCTTCCAGTTCGCCTGAAGAAAGAAGAAAAGACTCGCCAGGAGCTGGATAAGGCGAAGCGCAAGTTGGAGGCGGAGTCCCATGACCTACAAGAACAAATAGCTGATTTGCAGGCTCAGATTGCAGACCTTAAAGCTCAACTTGCCAAGAAAGAGGACGAATTACAGAATGCATTGGCCAGGTAACATCCTGCACCTGCAAAAGTCTTCATACCTCATACAAACATTTTATGACTTATGCTAAAACAACAAAATATTAAGTGACAAAACAGAATACTATGCATGATTGGAAGAAAACTCATGAATGGTTAAATATAATTCTAATGAGCTTAAACTTGGAAAATGATATTCCATCTAATCAGACAATTTATTTAGCAATGTTTTTTTAGATTTGTTCAAGCTCAGTCTGTGTGCCAAGAAAATCAAAGCACAACATGGTTCTCCTGTATTTTTTCTGCCTCCCACACACAGTTATAAACTGCTTTATTTACCAATAGTGTTTAAAAAAATAACATCAAAATAAGAAATGTAAATTTCAAAATATTTCTAATTTACCTCATAAAGTTATAAATAACTGATCTGAGCTCAAGTTACCACCAGGTTTACCCTTAATCTTGCCAGGTTAGAAGATGAGACTGCCCAGAAAAACAACGCTCTGAAGAAAATCAGAGAGCTGGAGGGACACATATCCGACCTGCAGGAGGATCTTGACTCTGAGCGAGCGGCCAGGAACAAGGCAGAGAAGATCAAGCGGGACCTCGGGGAGGAGCTGGAGGCACTCAAATCAGAGCTGGAAGACACTCTAGATACCACTGCCACTCAACAAGAATTAAGGCGGGTCATTTAAAAAGGAAATGATGAAAGCATTCTTTCAGGCATTTAATAAAAATCTAAAAACTGTGCTGGTTCTCTGTCCGTCTACAGAGCCAAACGAGAGCAAGAGGTGACCCTGCTCAAGAGAGCCATGGAAGAGGAGAACCGCACACACGAGGCTCAAGTACACGAGATGCGACAGAAACACACCCAAGCTGTGGAGGAGCTGACTGAGCAACTGGAGCAGTCCAAACGAGTAGGCCTTTGTCTTTGACCCACAAGCTGTCCTTTTTAGTAGTAGCTTTAATGACTTTCCAATTTTCTGTTCAGGTGAAGTCCAATCTTGAAAAGGCTAAACAAGCTCTGGAGAAGGAAACCTCTGAATTAACCATGGAGGTGCGCTCGCTCACTCAGGCCAAACAGGATGGTGAGCACAAGAGGAAGAAGTTGGAGGGTCAGATGGCGGATCTGCAGTCCCGCTTCTCTGATAGTGAAAAGCAAAAGGCTGAGCTGGGGGAGCGCTGCTCTAAGATCACTGCAAGTTATTTCTTGTTCTGCTTTTTTCTGAAATAAGTACTGGGATTGAAATATTGGAATACAGGAAAGCTTAGAGGTATTTTTCCCCTTTGCAGATTGAACTGGAGAGTGTGACAAACTTATTGAATGAAGCAGAGGGCAAGAATATCAAACTAAGCAAAGATGTTTCAAGCCTTTCTTCCCAGCTCCAAGATACACAGGTATGTGCTGAAATGGTGAAACTCGACGTGGGACCTTTTTTTATGCTGTAATACCTTTGGAGCTGGAAAGCTGCCCCCCTCTCAACCATTGCTTATTCACAGGAGCTTTTGGCCGAGGAGACACGTCAGAAACTGCAGATCTCTACAAAGCTGCGACAAGCAGAAGATGACAAGAACAGCCTGCAGGAGCAGCTGGAGGAGGAGACGGAGGCCAAGAGGAACGTGGAGCGCCATGTTTCCACCCTCAACATCCAGGTCAAGAATTATTTCTTTTTTTTAAACAATATAGAGAATTAAGTGAAATAAAAAAAAACAATATTTTTCTGTCCTTACAGTTATCAGATGCAAAGAAGAAGATGGAGGAGATGTCTGGTAATATAGAGCTTCTGGAGGAGGGGAAAAAGCGGTTGCAAAGAGACCTGGAGGCAGCCAACACTCAGTTTGAAGAGAAGGCCTCTGCATACGATAAGCTAGAGAAGACCAAGAACCGTCTGCAGCAGGAGCTGGAGGACACGTTGATGGACCTGGACAACCAGAGACAGGTTGTGTCCAACCTGGAGAAGAAGCAGAAGAAGTTTGATCAGGTAACTCGAAAATCAATCATTCCGGTTTTGAATTTAAGTGAAATTTGTTCAAATTCAAATGTTCCAGAAATTAATATGTTGCATTAATATGTAATTGCATTAAACGGGTGATGTTTTCATCTGACCTTCAGATGCTGGCTGAGGAGAAGAGCATCTCCAGTAAATATGCAGATGAAAGAGATCGTGCAGAAGCCGAGGCCAGAGAAAAGGAAACCAAGGCTCTGTCACTGGCGAGGGCTCTGGAGGAAGCCCAAGATTCCAGAGAGGAGCTGGAGAGGGCCAACAAGGCCCTGAAGACTGAGATGGAAGACCTGATCAGTTCCAAGGATGATGTTGGAAAAAATGTTAGTTCCTGAAACTTCTGTCAGTAGATTTTTGCCTAGAAATTATTTTCAGCCTCCTTGTTAATTTGAAAAGATGCTGATTGCAGGTACATGAGTTGGAGAAGTCCAAACGAGGCCTGGAGGCCCAGGTGGAGGAGATGAAGACCCAGCTAGAGGAGCTGGAGGATGAGCTGCAGGCAGCTGAAGATGCCAAACTGCGCCTTGAGGTCAACATGCAGGCCTTGAAGGCCCAGTTTGAAAGAGACCTTCAAGGGCGGGATGAGATGGGAGAGGAGAAGAAGAGGCAGCTCATTAAGCAGGTAAAAAAGCCTTTAGAACTACAACTGATTATTTTCAGCTCGAATTAGAAAGAGGCTTTAATTTAAATATTAAATGCTAATTCACACAAACTGCAGGTCCGTGAGCTGGAGACAGAGCTGGAAGATGAGCGTAAACAGAGAACCCAGGCTGCAGCAGCCAAGAAGAAGCTGGAGACGGACATGAAAGATCTGGAGAGTCAGATAGAGACGGCCAATAAGGGACGAGATGAGGCCATCAAGCAGCTTCGCAAGCTCCAGGTGAGAGTGAGGGGATGGATGAGTGGAATCTACAAGAGGGAGCATTCCTAGATTTCTTTTGGGCCTTTGTGCATGGGGCTCATGTTTTATTGTGCATGTGGTGTCTTTTAACGTATTTTAAAGCCTCTAAAATTAGTCAGATCTGTCATGTTACAATCCCAAACTTCAGGGCTGTGAATCTAACTGAGGACCAGACAGAATGGATGATGGGTATCTGTTTAATTTGGCTGAATTTAGGTCTGGACTTTGACTTGGCCATTCAAACGTGTGCTTTGTTCTAAACTCTTCCATTGCAGCTCATTTTGTATGTTCAAGGTCATTTTCCCACTTGAAGATGAAAATATGCTCAAGTCTTTATTGCCTCAAAATGGGTTTTCTTTAAGAATTGCCATGTTTTATGCTTCAGCCACCTTCCATTCAACTAACCAGATGGCTTTTTCCTACTAATGGCCCTGTCACGCCTTGGAGATTTAGCCAGCGTATCCCTGACGTACGAAAAATCTGGAAAAAAACACATAAGTTGTAGAAGTTATGGGTACGTTTTGTATAAGTTATAAGCGGTGAGTATGTTGAGAAATTAGAGCATACGGTGAGCGTGAAAATGAGTGTGATGGATCCTCCCTGTGTTTACGCCTATGGCCATGACCAACGAACTCCCTAGCAGACATGATGATAGCAACATGAATCTGCTGCGACTGCAAACCTTCTTTCTTTTTCTTTTTTAATTTTTAGCGGCGGTAAACAGCATCTAGGTTAATATCTTGATCGAATAAATCTTTTTATGTAGGCCAGGCGCCTCTGGGCGCACTGCTGCCCCCCTCAGGACACTGGCATGTGCATCATTTCATGAGCATTACTTTGCCGTGTGTCATGCATAAGTTAGGCTGTCGTTGGACATGCCCTCTGGACTCGTTATGAATACTCTATCTATACACCCAAATTTGAAAAAATACGCTGTCTAAATTTGCAAGGTGTGACAGGGCCCTTAGATACAGTTTCTTAAAGCATGTTCTTGCTGCCACTATTTTAAATGTTGGAAGTTCACAAAAATGTTTACATTTATTTAGTCACAACTTTTGAGAAACTAAAAATGAGTCTTCTTAAGGCTCTCTTCTTAATACTACTGCCCCATGGAGGCTAGATTTGCAAAGTGAAGCTGTCCTGTTGACCATTGCTTCCACTACATGTGCATCTCTTCAGTTCGTTTTAAAGTTATTACTGTTTAGGGTGTTGGAGTATAGTGGTTTGATACTGAATGAAAACCCTTGATGCAGTTTTCAGTGTCTTTTTACTTCTGCTTCACATTTCTGCTTTACTTTATTCTATTCATCAGTTTAAGAGTTGGACAAGCCATACAGTTACCTTGTTTAAAGCTTGTAACCCATATCAGATCGGTGTTTTTTCCTAAGATCTTTTAAAGAAAAAGCTTTCAGCCAGCATCAACTCTCTGAGAAGCAGTCCTAGGACAGATTCCTTGACCATTATAACGACTAGTTACTACAATGCCAGAGATCTTTGGTTCTAGTACAGTAAATATTCCAAATAAACCATTTAAGATGTGTTCTGTCTCTCTCTGTTCTCTTCATTTGTTTCTCCGTCCAGGCCCAAATGAAGGACTACCAGAGGGAGCTTGAGGATTCTCACGCTGCACGGGAAGAGGTGCTGTCCTCTGCTAAGGAGAGCGAGAGAAAGGCAAAGAGTCTGGAGGCGGAGCTCATGCAGTTACAGGAGGTGATATGACAGATTTCTGACATGGTAAAAATCTCTGTGCAATCAGAGGATTCTTAGTAACTGGAAGAAGCAACTCTAATCCATTTCCAGGACCTGGCTGCAGCTGAAAGAGCACGGAAGCAGGCAGAGGCTGAGAGAGATGAACTTTCTGATGAGCTGGCAAGCAACTCTTCTGGAAAGTGGGTTGAATATTCTAGCTTTCATTTTATTTGTGAGGTAAAATGTGAGAAGATGACATTTTAATACCTGCTTTCAGTCATTAACATACAAACCACATGTTGTAAATAAACCCCAAGAGTTACTTCAACATTTAATTTCCCTTTTAGATCAAGAAAGTATAATTGAATCGAATTTCCGTGCCATTTATCCATTGTTATAGATCTGCGTTGGCGGATGATAAACGCCGTCTTGAAGCCAAGATAAGCCAGTTGGAGGAGGAGCTTGAGGAGGAGTCGAGCAACATGGAGATCCTCAACGACCGACTGAGGAAGAGTGGCCAGCAGGTGCTGCAGTCGGAGAAGCTCCTCGAATAACGGCGTAATGAAACTGGCAGCCTTCAACATTAACTCTGGATGTATTTCTTTTTCAGGTGGAGCAGCTGCAGAATGAGCTGCAGACAGAGCGCACCACCTCTCAGAAAAACGACAGTGCCCGGCAGCAGATGGAGCGCCAAAATAAGGAGCTGAAGGCCAAGCTGCAGGAGATGGAGAACCAGGTCAAGTCCAAGTTTAAGTCCTCCATCACTGCCTTGGAGGCTAAGGTGGCACAGTTGGAGGAACAGCTGGAGCAGGAGAATAGGTGAGGAGCAAATAAAATAATTGTGTATTGCTTCCGAACATGAGCTGATTTGTTTCATTTTTATGTCATCTTAGAGATAAGCAGGCTAGTGCCAAAAACATGCGCCAGAAGGACAAGAAGCTCAAGGACCTGATGATTCAGCTGGAAGATGAAAGAAAACAGTCAGAGCAATACAAAGATCAGGTAAAAATGCAAATTCACTTGTGCTGGAGGCATGCAGTATCTATTGTGGTCATTGCTGCCATATAGAGAAGACCATCTGCAATAAACCATTCAATCAACTCAGTTATTTAGTCATTTCCTGCTAGTATCATTTTAAATGTTAACATTTAATGTGCTACTTGAGGCGTGCTGATTGTGAGTTGTAGCTGTGGGGTGTTAGGCTCTCACAATAGATCTTGATGGGTCAATCTGTTGGGTAGTTAATTCACAGGAAGATTGGCAATCTTTCTACATGCTTACACTGAACTTTTCTTTCTGTGTATTAGATGACTAACTTGAAACCAAAAGAAAGTATAATAAATACTTTATTTTTGCCATGGCTTGGTTCACACAAACAAGCAACAGCCCTACAGATAAAAAGCAGTGTTCTCAGTTAGATGATCACTTCTGTTAATCCACCAGGCAGAGAAGGCAAATACTCGTATGAAGCAGCTGAAGAGGCAGTTAGAGGAGTCAGAGGAGGAGTCTCAGCGTGCCACAGCTGCCCGCAGGAAGCTGCAGCGCGAGTTGGATGAAGCCACTGAGGCCAATGATGCCATGACCCGTGAAGTCAGCTCCCTCAAGAACAAACTCAGGTAGGTGATGTGTTGTTTCTGCTCCTCATTGTTTATTTTGCCCTAAGTACCTTTAAAAAAATCAGTTTTACTGCCCCATGCAAACATATTCAAAACCCTAAATTAATTTAATATTCTGTCACATTTTTAGAAACTTGAATGTATTTTGTGTGGGTTTTACAAGGTACATACTAAGTAGAACCTAACTGAAATTGTGAGGAGAATGGGGCCCGGTTACAAAATGAAACCTCAAAGTGTGGCTTGTAATTACACCCATGAGCCCGGTTTGTGAGGTCTCTACTAGCTTTGCCTATTTGGTGACTAGACTGGGCAGATTAGAGACTAAAACCAGGCACTATGCTTCCTGAAACTAGATTAGGCACAGTCTGATTGGATGGAGAGCATCGCTGTACTAAGATTCTCAGGACTTTGGCTAGGCCATTCTAATAAGTAGTACTTTGATCCAAGCACACCATTTTGGCTCTGGAAGTTCAATATCCTCCTATCTTTTAAGACTTCCCTCCAGCCACCTACATTCATTTCCCCACAGCCATCAGCTGCACACTTCAGAATTTTCTTTGACCCAAAAAAGGATTTAAAACTATGCATCATTATCCTCCAACTTTAGTTATGTACTACTTTCATGTGCATAAAAGCCCATAATGCATATATTTAAATGTGTGCTAAACAGAACAGTTATGAAAATGTTCAAAGGATAAACCTGTAGATTATATATTGGTTTTGCAGTTTTACTTAAATACCCAAATAGTTTGAGCGTTTTGAAATTGTTTAGTTTGTTAAACACTTTTTTAAGAATCTGTGTTGTACTGAAGAATGCTGTTAAGGACCTTGTTCAAGTCCTTCAGAGTGCATCTCACTTTACAATTGGCCAGTTTGACTATAAAGTGACTCTTCACTACAAACATTACAGGATATTAGAATCCATGTTTCTATATTTGCTGAGTAGAAGCAAAACAATCCTGTCCATCTCTATTACAGAGGCAACCCTGAGCCTAAGGAGTAACACAGCAGGTACCTCTGCATTCAAAGTTGCCCATCACCATTTCTCATTTATTTACAGTCTTTTCATCCTCCATGCTCACTCTAAATGCTCTTATTTCTTCCATTGAGCCTAACTGAGGGAAATATGGCTCATCTATTTCAAGAAAAAAAAAAAAAATCTTGAAACTATATTGTTTAGTTTTAATCAATCCCCTATTTCTGATGGCCATCTTTCACTCAGTGCTTGGTTTAAGTGTCATAAACCAAACTCATTTTCCTGAGGAAGGACTTAAATGAGTTACAAAGATAACCGGCGTGCTTTAGCAGTAACCGAAGCACAATCTGTTTGTTCTGCGTCTCATTGATCCTCCTTGCAGTGTGCAACACATGACTGGGTTTTACACAAAATCTAATGAGTACAGGCGTCATTGCGCTCCTCTCACTGTGCTGTGTTTTTGTATGTGTCTTTCTCGTGCCTTTATGCCTCTGTGGCGTTTTAGACGTGGAACGGAGCCCTCCTTCAGCAGCGCACCACGGCGTATGGGTGGAGGCCGAAGGGTGGTTGAAGACGCCTCAGAGGAGGAAGGAGATACCCAAAATGACTTCAATGGAACCAAGTCCTCAGAATAAGATATTTTGGAAATCAGGTGGAGGGTTTAGAGTTCTGGGGAATGTCTGCACCTAAAGGTTGTGTCAAAACCCTGCTTTGTTATCCTTTACGTCATTTCTAAACATTTATTTTCCTACCATTTTTTTTTTCCGGTAGTTAACAGTTAATGCTTTGTAGCACACGTTCTTAACACAAACCATCAGGACTTGATGTTCACAAGGAGTCTTTTGGGCGGCTCTGATGTGATTTGCTGTTTCTAACAAACACTGTTTGTACTGCACTGAATGACTGATTCTTTCTTATTCAATGTTTTCTCCACAGACTTAAAAGCCTTTTATCAACACCCACTTTAAACAAACATGTAACTAATATCAGTGACTGTCGTCCTGTTGCCTGTGACTGCTGTTATCGTTTCACAGCAGTACTGAAATGGGTTCAGATTGGATGTGTAGTTTTGGCTTTCTGCATCCAGTCAGTGCTGACTTTTATATCTGAAAAATATATTAACCCAGACTTGTTTTTTTTTAAGTCACAGAGTATTTGCACCTTTCCTGTACCAGGATGTCTTTATGATTTTGCCCACTAGAGATCAGACAAAGTTTGTCCCCCATAAAATTAATCATGAACTTGCTATCGGGCACTTGGCAGCACTCATTTTATTTTCCATATGTTCAAATTTACTGTACATGTTCTACTATTCTCCACATTTAAACCAATGAAATCTTCGTATTATCAACTATTGTTTACATGACACTTTTTTGTACTCTTTAATTGTTGAACCACTTGCACAAAAATAAAGATCTAAAAAAAAAGTTTTTGTTTTTTTTAATGCACCATATTCTGCAAACAAGCCCACATTTATTGAGGAAAAACTGTAAACAAGCTGGGAGAAAAATGGGTATGTTCCAGTTTAGACGTTTTTCCACTTTGAATAAACCTAAAATGAGAGTCATTCAAGGGCTCCAGTATAACATAACTTTATAAATCAGGGGTGTAGAACATCTTCCTGACCCCAAAACTAGAAATGCTCACCTTTGGAGTTTTGCCTCAGACACAAACAGCATTTTCAGAGAGGCTACAGAAAATACACAGTGGTTCAGGATTACTAGCAGCAAGAGACATTTCTGCTCTCATAACAACAAACATGTTTAAATATGCAACTGATATCTGCACATTAACTAATGGTAGGGTTTCATCAAGTAGTTGAAGACTTACTAAAACTAAGAAAATAAAACTTGACAAGACAGATGTAACCTGACATGAAGTTAAATAATCTGAGTTAAAAATGAAGGGTTATATCCAGCTCACAAAGGGCTCATCACAGTTTAACTTTTTTTTCAGTGTTTTTGCTTTTTTTATGATGCTAAACAACAAAGCTTCTACTGGAACATGTGAACCTCTGCTTTTTGCTATCCTCTAGTTTTACCACAGCTTTATGAATCCCAAATTCCTACTCCAAGGAAATTGCTGGACATAAAAAGAAAAGTAGAGAAAAAGAGGGAATGCATGAACAATGGGACAAAGTACACATGTTTAGTTTAGGATTTATAACCTTACAGAAACCCTAAATAAAACAAGTCGTTGCAAGCGATCAATCCCGGTAAGAATGTCCAATATTACATAGATAACCTCAAAGGATGCATATCTTAAACCTGTTAAACAATATTGTGTTATACCCTTTTCTTGCATCATGTTAAAAAAGACTTAAACATTCATTATTGCATCCAAATTCTATAGATGTCTCCCAAAATCATTAAATATAATTTAAGAATTAAAGCATAAACATAAGAAATTGATAATTATAACCCTCAGAAACACAAAAAAACTCTTCACAATAGGAGAGCAACAAAATTAATCAGTAGTAGCAGGAATATGTATGACAGAAGAGTAGAAATATAAAAGGCAACATGACATTTCCTTTCATTACTCTTGGGCCATTACTCACTGTACGATAATCAGGTGGAAAACACCTCATGAGTCATGAACCAACTTTTGTATAGCAGAGTAACCTCAGTGAGACTGATGGGTCATAACGTTTTGATTTCAACTTCTTTTCTTTTTTGCCACCACATATGTTCAAATAGCCAAACAGGTCTTTTCTGGAAGTATTAGAATAATGCACACATGTAGAGTACTGCAGCCAATCTGCCTCATATCGTCTGTTTTTAATGCAGCCAAAGTGGGATATTTAATATTTAGTACACACCATGGTGTAGTTCTACCCAATTATGCCTTATTTACGGTAACTAATTGGCAATCTAAGTATCTTAATCTAATGTACTTTTTGTATATTTATAACACCTGCTTGAAGGCAAAAAATGACTGCTTTAACTATTTAAACAAACTCAGGCAGTAAGGGCTTTATAAGGTTCTTTTTAAAGGTAATGCAGTTTATAATATAAATTGAAAGATATGCTGCTATCCAACAGATTTGTTATCCTTCTGTGCAATAGGCTAACAAACTATATTTAGTTGTTTTAATTCATTTTTTTAGTCTTTATACGTAAAAGGTTACATCAATATTTTGTATATATTTTATCAGCAGGAGGAGAATAATTTAGTTTGAAATAAAACCAGTTAGATTAAGTTATACCTTTCTTTTCCAAAGCTTGATTCGATGCCATGAATCTGGCATCACATTAGCTTTGAATGATACTTTCTCTCATTCATTGGCATATTATTTACTGAAAACATTACAGACCAGGCTTACATCAAAAAATATTGAATCCTGATTCTTTGCCCCATCATACCTTTAACTTTGTCAAAATTATCCACTTTGAAAACTAAGAATTTAAAACTAAATCACACCGTCTCCTACAATGAAATGTTGCCATCAGACTTATTGAAAACAATCTACCAGCTAACCGGCAAATATTTTGGTTTGATCAGGCAGGGATGAGAAAAAGAGGTGATTTAAAGTCATCACAAAACATTTAAGAAAAAAATATATATATTTAAATGACTTTAATTCAAAAGATCTATGAAAATGATACAAAATGGTTTGATGATGGGTATGTAATGGAAGCATGGGACAAAATGGGTTTGTTATTAACAGATTAACCCAACTCATTGGATTTATATCCATTTACATTTGATCACAGCTTTGGTCAAAAACAAAACGTTTGATAAAATCTAAAACCAGCAGGTTTTTGGTCCCTGCAAAGGCTCATTGTCCCACTTTTACTCTCACGTACACCGTGATGAGCAGGCAGGTGCAGCAGCTTCGCTAAGAGTTAGGTGTGCTTTGATCCATCACAGAAAGCGCTAATAAACAAGGTCCTAAACGCCATACAGGAACAAACGTACAGTTGAAAAGATGAGTGGTGGGTTCTGCTTTCTTAACTAGGGAGCAGCTTTCTGGCGTTCAGCTGAAGGAAGGAAGGCCCTCTGTGAGGACAGTTGAGCTCATTGTGTTTATTTAGTTGAGGGAGGAAGACATGCTTCGCCCTATCAAACCATCTCACAGCAGGATCTTGACTCCTCCCTGTGGAGATTGGAGACCATGGGAGACCCCTCTTGGAGGAGCTGGTCCAAACTCCAACCGCTTCACCAAACTGAAAGACAAGTTGCATCAGATGATAAATAAATCTTTCACATAATCGAAACAGGTTATTTAGATCATCTTTCTAACCTGTCGTATTGAGGAGGAGGACTGAAGCTGCTTGCTGGGGCCTCAGGACCAGGGTCTAAGCCTGAAGGACTACACGGGCCAGCAGGGAGCGCCGGTCTGCTGACAGATGTGTCGTAGACAAATTCTCGACATGACGCCAGTTTAGACTCCAGATTCTGAAAGCAATTATAAAGTCAGCAAGGTCAACGATCCTAATTTGAGAAGAAGATATATGTAAATAAATAATATCCTTACCCCAACTTTTCTTAGCAGCTCCCCGACGATGTTCAGCGCAGATATCCTAGCAGATGTAGTCAGAGGTGTTCCTGTTAGGCCGTCTCCTGCGGAGTAAAAGAAGGCAGCCATAGAGTTAAAAGTCAAGAACCAAAATGATTTGTTCTTCCTGGTCCATGGCTATTAGTTTGTCGTTACCCCTGCGGATGCTGGATGCAGGTGGAGTCATGTATGAGCCCGCAGGTTTGGACGGTGTGATGGGGATGGGAGGGGAGGAGCAGCGCATTTCTGAGCGATCAGAGTCTTTGCCCAGGCTGCTGGACGGTCGTCTCTCCTTCTGACGTACGGCCAGCTCCTGACGAAGATCTGACAGACAGCGAATGTAAATCTGAACTGAACCATTACTTTTCAGTACTCTGAATGTTCTACAACGGTGCAGCATCTCCACCTCACAGCAAAACATTTTAAAGTATATGCCGCACACTTTTGTTTTAATCTGCTTCTATCCGGTCTGTGAACACAGGCCCCATAGCTTGGCAGCAAACACAGAAATGAAACTATCATATGTCTGCATACCTCTGGCTTCATCTTTGAGCCTCTGAACAGACTCCAGCAGGTTCTCCTTCTCATCCAGCTCACTTTCCAGAAAGGCGTTCCTCTCGATGACCTGGTTCATGCGTTGCTCAAAGTCCTCCAGAGACATGATAGTAGCCCTGGACATGTCACAGTCAGTCACCTTTACTGGTTGGGTTTAATCTTATAAAACGTAACACATGCGTGTGTCTAGAGCAGGTCTATCCAAAGTGTTGTACTGGTTTAAAAAAGGATGAAAGCAGAAAAACAGCTCTGGGGTGAATATATTTAGCTAATTCTCCAGTGTTCCTGACCTGTCCCAATAATTATTCTGCCCCATCTAAGCAAAGCAGCTGTGGCTATATCATACACTGGAAAAAATGGAAATCTAGATAAGTAATTTTTTCTTAAAATAAGTACATTTTTTTCTTGAATTAAAAAAGACATGTTTCCTATGGAGCTAGACAATTCAGATTTAAAATAAGAAAACACAATTGCATAGTCTTATTTCAAGTGCATATTATCGAATTATTTTATTTAAGAGTAAAAACACTCATTCCATTGGCAAACAATCTCATTTACCTATTCAAATCAAGCGTAAATGCACTTAATTTAAGACATTTTTACTTATTTCTAGATCATTTCCCAGTGTAGCTATGCACCATCAGTGTGTGAATGGGTGAATTACTGAATCTAGTGAATTATTGAATCTTTTTTGTTCTCTTCATAATTGGGAATACTGACATTTATGCTCAATCCAAACACCCCCAACCAGGAAAGGAGTTAGGAAGAGGAAGCACTTCCTAGCACCAATTCATTAAGCATGGGGGCCTCCGGACGTCACTAGCTAAAGCTAGGAGCTATACGGTTTCCCATATTCATTTTTGAGCAGTATTTTATTATATATATCTATATATAGATACAGATATACACTACCGTTCAAAAGTTTGGTGGTGAATAAGTCACACTTATTCACCACCATACGTTGTGAAATGAATAGAAAATAGAGTCAAGACATTGACTAGGTTAGAAATAATGATTTGTATTTTAAATAAGATTTTCAAATATGAAATAAGATTTTCAAAATTTTTCCTTCAAAATAAGGACATTTTAATGTGACCCAAACTTTTGAACGGTAGTGAATATATATATATATATATATATATATATATATATATATATGAGAGAGATAGAGAGAGAGAGAGAGAGAGAGAGAGAGAGATGGATACACAGATAGATACAAACACACACCACGGTATATTGTAATAAACCACTAACCTTTTTGTCCTCTCAAGGTCATCATTAGACTGCTCTAATTCTCTGATGTACTTCTGCAGATGGTCTCTAACCGCCCTGGTTTCTGCCAGATCTTCCTCTAGTGTTGAGATGTGTCTGAAGGCTTCTGAATGCTGTAACTCCAATTTCTCCTACAGATGGTACATAGAGGGATCAGCAAACACTTCTAGCTGCACGAGGTTAAAGGTCAATCTATGCAGCCAGTATTATGAATTATTGAAGGGGCTTGCTCAGCTCTGTTTTGAAAATAACCTCAGAACTTCCTCCAGTAATGTTCCTCTTTCTACACTGCATCATAGATGTATTCATGCCCTTAACATTTCAATGTCCCATACAGCCAATAATTAACCCGAAAAAAGACAGTTGTGCATATTTGTTGGAAGTTGAAAATAAAATAAATTTTTTTTTTTTTATCTTTTATAAATTGAGATGTATGAAATGCATTTGTATTTAATCCCCCTGAATGAATACTTTGTAGAGCCATTTTTTTTATTTAATTCCCGATTCAAACCTCTACCAGTTTTGCAAACCCAGAAGTTAAATTTCCAATGATTCTATTTAGCAAAATAGCTCAATCATACTAAAAAGAAAGTATGTGAGAACATTAATTTCCGAAACCTGCCACAGATTCTCAGTATGATTAAGCTCTGCTTTTTGAGACATTCTAACCTCTCACCCAGTTAGAAATATGTTCCCAGTCTGTCAGTATGGGTGGATGGCTGAGTCTGGTTAGATTGATAGCACTTTCATGTCACCTCCATTCATTAGTTGATATAATTAACCCTGCTTTAAGCTTCTCCGATACTTCTGCCCTTTCTGCTGTGCTCCGTGGCCCTCGTGACTTTTTTATTTTATTTCCCCTTCAAAAATAACATATGAACTTTTCACAAAACAGCTTGATTTTTATTGAATTCTAAATTACAGGCTAGTCTATGTTATTTTCAAATGAAGTGAATCTCAAAGGTCATCTATGGTCTTATTTAGGGGTATCGGTTTAAATTTACTTGTAAAAGAAAAAAACAAAATCACATTACTTTCAGAATCGTACTCCCACAAAACGGAATAAAAACTGATCAATTTTCAGGCACCTCACAATTATGCAGTGCTCTATGTTGCTCTAAGGAAGAAAGGAAAGAAGGAGGGAAGGAATGAATGGAGGAGGGATGGAAGGAAAGATGGAAGGAATGAATAGAGGCAGGATGGAAGGAAGGAATGATGGAAGGAATGAATGGAGGAAGGATGGAAGGAAAGAATTATGGAGGGATGAAGGAAGGAATGAATGGAAGACGGATGGAAGGAAGGAATGATGGAAGGAATGAATGGAGGAAGGATGGAAGGAATAAATGATGGAAGGAATGAATGGAGGAAGGAATGGAAGGAAAGAATGATGGAAGGAATGAATGGAGGAAGGATGGAAGGAAGGAATGATGGAAGGAATGAATGGAGGAAGGATGGAAGGAATAAATGATGGAAGGAATGAATGGAGGAAGGAATGGAAGGAAAGAATGATGGAAGGAATGAATGGAGGAAGGATGAAGGAAGGAATGAAAGGAATGAATGATGGAAGGAAAGAATGGAAGAAGGATGGAAGGAAGGAATGGAGGAAGGGATGGAAGGAAAGAATGAAGGAAGGAATGATGGAAGGAATGAATGGAGGAAGGAATGAATGGAGGAAGGACGGAAGGAAAGAGTGGAGAAATGAAGGAAGAATGGAAGGAGGAAGGGAGGGATCCACTTTCACATTAAATTCATACAAAATACATATTTTTATTTTGAAACATATTGTCATTTTGAAATCCCTGTAAATGCTTAAATACGTTGTATGATTAAATTGATGAAATTCTCCATCAATTATTAAAATAGAAGGGCAAAAGAAAAAAATTAAAATTTCAATCTAAGTCCACTGATAAGTTGTGCTGCTTTCAGAAGATGTGAGCACCCCATGAGCCCCTGAGGGCCCCTTGGTGCCCGCAACAGGTAAAATACACTAAAAATAACCCCAAGCATTGAAAACAAAAACAAAGAGAAAAAACATATTTGATCAGAGGTTGTAATGATTGCCTGCACTTGGCCTTAAAGAGAAGTCTAGTGTTTATGTACCTTCGTGTTTTCTAGCTCCATTCGAAGTCTGTTGTTGTCCAGCAGCAGTTCTTTGTTTCGACCCTCGCATTGCTTTAACTCTGTCTCCAGCTCTGCTTCATAGTCTCGACTCATCTGCTGGAATTCCTGCAGCTCTTCCTGAGCCTCATCCGCCCTGGTGATGAGAATGTGTTCAGCTTCACCCCAAACCAATCAGAAACACAACACCACGTTGAACTACCTTTGCTGGTGTTTTTGTGCTTGCTCTTTCCAAAACTCCAGCTCCTCCTTCAGGGATGAAAACGAGTGTGCTGTCGGCTCTACCATGTCTGCTGGATTAATAAATGCAGGAAATTGTAGCCTTTAATGACGCCGTTAGCTGGTGTATCATTAACGTCCCGTTAGCATACGCTAACCAGGCCAGGTAACAACACAAGAGCACTCAATGTAGATAAAATGGCGTAACATTTCGCTGCTTCTCTATTAACTTGTAAATACACAGTTACAAGCAAAGTAATAGGCTGTGTGACATAACATTTAGCTAACCAACGCTAACAGTGGAAGCTGAACAAATGCCACTATCTCGCTATATTAAGGCCGAACAGGCCAGATTTACCTGAATTCGATCGGAACATCAACTCATACCGCTGATAAAGACTCTGTTTACCGATATGTGATTGGTTTTTAAAGATTCAACGGACCCGAACTCACTAATCTCGATTTACGTTAGCCAAGCATCGAACTCTCCAATCAAACATGAACGAACGCCCTTCTTGGACATGATTGGACGGCCACAATCTACGTAAATTTGAAGTTAACCAATCAAATTCATTTACGACACCTTCTTCCTGGATCGTCACGAGCGGTTTGTAGCCTGTTGTTGGATTCAAACAAGAGCAAAATGAAAGTTAATTTTAATTATTTGTACTTCAAAATTACAAATATGGAAAGTCTTACCAAAATTTATTACAAATATTTGAGTAAATAAAGCAGAAATAATATAAAAATGTATCATACAAGTTACTATACTGTGGAGTTATTTTCAGGATAACATTGCAACTCTAAATATTTTGAAGCAGATTGAGTCATACAAACTGAAGGTATCTGGAATAGGGATATTCATTCCAGAGTTTAATATATGTGTAATTCCCCTCAGGCACGACGAGCACAAATGGATTTCTTGAACTGATTTAATGAAGCCTCCAAATCTTCATTAGCACCGTGAAAACTGTACAGAACAATACAGTTGATACAATTAGCTAATTAGCTACCATCAAACCACACAGTGTACATTGTAGCTGGCTTACAACAGAATGAAACAATGTAACGTTATATACAATAATAAAATA
>NW_015151091.1:416937-463161 GCF_000732505.1 Cyprinodon variegatus | reverse complement strand
ACCACTCACACACACACACACTCACACCTAAGGAGAATTTACCTTACAGTCATATTTTTGGACTGTGGGAGGAAGCTGGAGTACCCGGAGAGAACCCATGCATGCTCAGGGAGAACATGCAAACTCCATGCAGAAAGAAGAGGGTAAATCAGTAATTAAAAAGAAAGAAACAGATTTATGGCACACAAAAAAAATCTATGGGATAAAGATGAGAAAGGAAGATGATTATATAGGGTTAAAAAATCTGTAATTGTTAAAATTTATGCAGAGAGAAACAGAAGGGAAAAGACAATTTATACTAGACTAATAATTGGACATACCTACTTGAACGAGTTTTCGTTTGTACGAGGGAATAGAAATAATGATTTATGTGAGGGTTGTGAAAGAAAAAATGTGGATAATGTTTTGATGGATTGCATTAGATATGCAACTGAAAGAGAGAGGCTTAGGAAAGTAATTATGGATAAGGGAGAGAATGGAGCATTAAAGGAATTTTAGGGTCAGATGGAAATAGGAAGGAAATATTGGTTATTAATGAAGCATTATTTTAATTTTTACGTAACACAAAATTTAAACATAGAATATAGTAGGTGGAACTATAGAGCTACACACTCATGTACTAATTAGGTGGCGGTATGTACCTACAAGTTGTTTGCAATCCGCCAATCTAACAAACAAAGAGGGCAATTCAACATCCTATTAGTTTCACAGTTTAAAAAAAAAAGTAAATCGGAGGGAAAGAGTATTATTATAGAACAATTGATGGAAAATGGCAAAAAAAAAAAAAGGTGGGATAAAGAACAATTAGGAAAATGGCTTTATAAAATTCAGAAGATAGTAGGAAAAAGAAGAAATGGAAGAAAAAATAGAAAGGAGGAGTGAGTGATAACAAGGTTAAGATTTGGGCATACAGGACTTAATTATACACTTCTCAAAATTCAAAAGCATACTACTGGCAAATGTGATTACTGTGGAAAATATGAAACCATAGAACATGTTATACTGGAATGTCACAAATATGAAATCAAGAGAAGATATATGAGGAGAGAGTTTGAATGTATTAAGGAAAAGATTAAGTTATTAGATATTTTGAGGAAGAATTTGGGGAGTAAATATATACAAATAATTTTTCGATTTTTAAAGAAAACTAAATTATCTCACAGAATTTGATTATAGAGAGGGTGAATGTGTGTATGATATAGATGGGTAGAATACAAAGTTATGTATAAGTATTTGTTTTTTTTTTTCCTTAGAAATTTTATATATGTTTATTAAGTAGATAGTCCATCACAAGCTAAACTCCATACCACTAAGTGGCGGTAATGCTACTAAATGTTTGTTGCCAACCGCCAATAATTCCAAGAAGAAGAAGAAGACTTTTTGACTTTTAACAACACTTTATTTACACAATTCAACATATCAGCACCATCTCTGGAAGGTGCGGAAGCATCATAGTTAGCCATAGAATCTGAACAGGGTTTAGACTGCTTTGATCCAGTTGAACTTTCAGAGTTAGTAAAACTATTGTCTTCATCTAAGCCTTCAACTTGGATGTTGGATCCAGTTCCAACCAGGTTATTTAAGGAGGTATTCCCTTTGATCTCGTCCTCCATTTTAGATGTGATTAATCTATCTCTGCTACAGGGACCAAAGGCTTTTAAGGTTGCTGTAATTAAACCTTTACTGAAGAAACAATCTCTTGAGCCAGATGATTTGGTCAATTATAAACCTAAAATTATCTAAATCTAAAATTCTTGAGAAAGTAGTTGCCAAACAAGTGTGTGACATCTTACACTATCAGGAACTTTACGAAGAGTTTCAGTCTGGCTTTAGAGCTCATTCTAGCACCGAAAACAGCTCTGGTGAAGGTTGCTAATGAAGTCCTCATGGCCTCTGATAATGGACTTGTATCTGTACTTGTCCGGTTAGATCTAGTGCTGCATTTGATACAGTTGATCATAATATTCTTTTAGAAAGTCTTGAATATTTTTGTAGGAATTAGAGGAACAGCGCTACGCTGGTTTAAATCTTATCTATCTGATCGATTTCAGTTTGTTCACGTTAATGACAAATCTTTCTCATGCTGAACGGTTACCTCTGGAGTACCACAGGGACCAATGCAAGCACCAATTTTCTTAACATATATATATGCTCCCAATTGGTAGAATTGTTAGACAGCATGGAATTAATTTCCACTGTTATACTGATGATCAGCTATATCTGTCTATAAATCCAGATGAATCTAACCATTTTGTATCTCTGCTTCTGTCTTCTTGAACCCTCAGCAGATGGCCGCTCACACTGAGCCTGGTTCTGCTAGAGATTTCTTCCTGTTAAAAGGGAGTTCTTCCTCTCCACTGTTGCTACAAGCATGCTTAGTGTAAGGGATTGCCTTCGAGTCAATGAGTCGATACAATCAATTGGTCTTCCTTAGATAGAAAACTTTTATTCAATCTGACTGTTTAATCTGGTGAACTGTAAAGTGCCTTAAATTGAATTGATGGTGGCCAAAAGTTTGAGACTAAAATGTTTTTGAGTCTCCTACTTCATAGTTCTTTTATAATGGCAACATGCATATAGTCTAGTTTCCCACAAGGAGTTATTTAATGCCATGCAATCAGTTGCATCAATACTAAAAGCAGAAAGGTCTACCCTGCTTTGTGTTAGCTATACTACATAATGAGTTTGTAGCATTTAAATTGCCTTTTTTTTTTACTCATGCGTGTTAATAAAAACGGGTTAGGATATATTTCTCTCACTTTGACTAAATCTGAGAAATCAGAAAGTCTATTTAAAGGAGAGAGGTGCATGCCATTTTTGGCATATGCCGTCATTATGTATTTGATAAAAATAAAAAATAAAATGGTTTTAGAGTCAAGAATTTCTTTTCTAGCAGCATTGCACCACCATCAACCATCAATTGAATTACGACGAACATCCAGTAGATAGTCACAACAAAAAAGCCAAAGACGTCCAGGATTTTTAAGTTTTTGCCTGTGCAGAGCTTGCTCGGGAATCCAGCAGGTGGATGAGGGTATTTCTAAAATTAAAAAGTAATTCAGAGACAATTTGATGTTGATCTGGTGTTGTGAGAGCAACAAACAAGCAGTCTCTTTGGAAAAACAAAAACTTCTGGGACAGACTGACATCTGCTAAATGTAACTGGATCAGAATGCAGAAGACTTTGGTAAACCTTACAGATGCTTTCAGCGACCATTCACTTAATCTGCTAATTCTGCTTCTGATACAGCGCTGATGGAACACCATGACAACCCACTATGTATGTTTTTATATTACACTCATATTCATACGCAACAGTTGCTGTTAGTCCTTGGGATTTTATTATATCTGTTAGTACAAAGTCAGCTCCAACATAACTTATAACAGCACTTGAAACTAAGAGGACCTCAAGCTCAAGATTACAAATCTGGCATTTTATCCTCCTGAAAAAAAATACGGCAACATTGACTCTGGCAGTGATGTGCTGCTCTGACTTTCATGTCCCCTTGGTACAAAATCAACATTTATAGGAACTATAACCTGAAAAGGAATTAAAAAAACAAAAACAGATTTAACTCCAAAATAATGCGATTGACAATCACAGTTAAATTAACTAATATGTGGAAAGAGTGAAGAACAATGAACGCATTCTAAAAACTTCAGTGTTAGGGATGTATGAATGTAATTGCATGGACATAATGCTAGTATTCCGATATTGAAATATTTATATGATGCCTTTATATAAAATGTAATCAGAGTAAATGTGGAAAGTTAAGAAAAGATGCACGTAAATACTGTAACAGAACTGATGCACAGTTGCAAAATGAATTAGGATATAGGATTGTTCTTACTGCTACTTTTCATTCAAGATGCATTGTTTTGGGAGTGTGCATAATGTTATGTACATGAACTTTAAAGTTATAAAGTTTTTTTAATGAATGAAATTAACAACTTTCTAAATACAGAAAATGCTTCTGTCAAGCTACATCTAATCAAAGCATGTTTTTAACAGTCTGTTTAGCATCTAAAGCTATGTTGCCCATGCAGGTTTTCATGCTTTATGCCAAAACTGGTGTACAAGGGAGCAAGAGCCATACAGAGATAAATAAAACTTGTAAATAAGTGTACAGTATCTTCCGCTGTGCTGCTCCTTATGCCTGGAGACCTTATCTTTGTTTAAGAGTTTTGTAAGCACAAAGAATATGTCCATTAAATGATAAATATAACTGCACCTAAAGTTCAATTGAATCACCAGACTCAGTTTATGAAACATACAAAATCAGTAGTAACTTAAACTCAACATATGTATTCTTGTATTAAATTACCGCAAGGGAGCAAAAGTTTATTTTGATCAAACTACCTATACAGTGACTTCTATCCTTATTACAAAGATCTGAATCTACATATCCAGCATCTTAAATGAAAATAAGTGCACAGGTTCTCCTTCCACTTCCTCTCTTCCCCTGATCTTCATTATTCAGACATTAGCCATCTAATCTGTAAAACTAAACTTTTGCCCACCAAAAGTTTAGTTTGAATGGCTCTTAAGGCATATTTGTCTCATTGACATTCTTGTTGGAGCCCATCTTGTTGCTGTCCAACATGTCCGTTTTCACCTGACCCAGCGTTTGCAGCAGGCACATTGTGTCAAAGCCCTCATCACCAGTCTGCTGCAACAACTCCAGTACCTGTACAGGAGAAATAGAACTGATTTGTTAAAATAAACAAATAAATCTAGCAGCTACTAATAGCTTTACAGGAACTCGCCTGCAGACACTTGAAGGACTTGAGTTGACTCAGGTTCTCCTTAAGGAACAGGAGGTAGATGCTGAGGTCATTGTAGACTGGTTTAACTTCACCCAGGGCACCGAATCCAGGTAGCATCTCATAGGGTCGGAGAAAACCAGAGCCCTGTTGCCCCGGTCCCAGAGCCGCGTACACCACCAGAGGAGCGAGAAGTACGTACACGCTCAGGTTGATGTAGCTGAGCAGCCGGAAGATGCCCACTGCTACCAGCTTGCACTGAACGGCAGATGGCACCCCGCTGTCGTTCTTCAGCACACCTGTCCGCAGGTCGCAGGGAAACTCGTCAGTGAGCGAAGCCACAAAGATGTAGTAACCGAGGTAGAGGCACGCCAGCAGGAGGATGAGCAGTGTCAGGCCCCGACATGCCATGTATTTGACCACAAGGCTGCAGGAGGTGCGCTTGGTCTTTAGGTACTGTTCTACAAGAGGGTATTTAAAGCAGCCCTCAGCCAGGTCCAAAGCACTGCAGCAGGGAAAAGGAGCAGCTGCATAAAGCATAAGACTGACGTTTGCATTAAATGTAATATAGCAACGAAACAACAAACCGTAACAACTGGATACCATATCTACTAAGCACCCTCCTTGCTAAGTATTCCTTAGAATAACAAACCTTTTTTATCTGACTTTCCGTAAAAATTCAAGAAATCCACTGGACTTGGTTTTCAAGATTTGAAGACGTTTCGCCACCTCTCCAGGAAGCTTTCTCAATTCAAATGTTATCTGACCTTTATGTGACAGATCAACAACTACTAAACATTAAAGTGAAGGGGTTTTTCACAGAACAAAAAAAAAAGACTTGTATTTGTATTCTAACACGTACCACCTTCTTAATTTTTCCACATCTGACAGAAAAATGGCTTTAGTTTTCACCCATTAGTAATAAATGTGTAAAAGTATAGTTGATCTGAAAAGTATGTGCGTGATGGTGTAAGTGCATGTGAGAAGCACCCATGGTGACAATGTAGGATTCTGGAGAATCTCCTGCTCAGGAGAGGAAATTTTACTGACAGGACCGTTTGTTGTGTGCTCCACAAACCCAACTTTTAAACGATAACTTCTTGTTGAAAGAAAGCCATAAGACGTCTGGTTTGCAGTTTGTACCAAACAATGTATGCAGTGTGCAGAAAACAGTTGAAAGAAGGCGCTTTGGTCAAATTATACCAAAACTAATCTTTTTTGGAAAATACTATTTTTAGAAGACCTAAAGCCAACACTTGTGGTTCACCATAAAAACATAATCCTCATGGTGGTGGCAACATCATGCAATGCTTTGCAATGTGCTGGAAATGTATACTCAGCCACTGCTACACCCGGAACACAGCTTCCCTATCATGAAACATGGTGGTGGCAGCATCATGCCTGGGAATCCTTTATTTCAGTAGGCATGGGGAAACTAGTCACACTTCGTGGAAAGAAGGATGACATAAATTCTGGTGGGAGAAAACCCACTAGAGGCAGAAAAGACAATAGTATGCATGGTAAGAATTTGTTTTTAGTTGTACAAATACCCCAAAATACCCCAGATTTACAACAGTGAAAAGAGGTTATAATAAGAATTGGCTCTTAGGAGCTGCATGCAATGCAAACTTAAAATGTTACGTTTTTTATTTACAAACGACAACTATTTCGACTTTCATCACAACTATGCAGTACTTTGTGTTGGTCTGTCACATAAAATCCATTTGAAACACAATGATTTCTATGGGTTAGCATCAGGTTACCAACGCTTGTATTTTATCTACCTCTGGTTGCCCTGCGCTGCATCCTTGTCATCTAAAGATGCCAGATTTTTGGCCAGTTTTATGGTGCGGTTATAAAATCGATCCAACTCCTCCATAATGAAGCTGAGGTCAGACGACAGGTGAGGAGCTGCAGTGAAACTCCAGAGCACAGCAGGAACCGACATCAGGATGGCAATGAGGAGAAGGACATAGGGGTAGAACTGAGACGGCCAGAGAAAAAACAACAGGAGAGTAGAATTATACTAAACAAAGAGTAACTCCATTTTTATTTATTTTTTCTTAAAGTCTTGGATTTATTCACCCTTGCCTCATCTTATACAGTAAGATATATCTAAACATCTTATGAAGGTCTTCAAATGTGGTTAAAGCATGTTATACATTCGCTAATGCTGATGTCATGCAAACTTAGACTTAGACTAGACTTGTTAGACTGTTTCATGGAGCATAAGCAGTTTAATTTTTACTTCAGTTTCTTGGGTCAAATCTGACTTCATAGTTCTGCTTTAGCTCTTTACCTTATGCAGCCAAAGTGTTGAACTGTCACCCTGGTCCTGCACTGCAGCCCAACAAAAAGAGTCCACATATGCCCCTTGTCTCATAGAAAAGTTGGTGGGAGCAAAGCAGCTGATCTGAGTCCCTGGGAGAGGAAAACAGTGAATCAGAGCAGGTGGAGATTTGGTTCAAAAGATCAAATGAAGAAAACAAGATTTTACCAGTAATCATTAGTCTTCTCTGTTTTCTACTCATGGCCTAAGTCTTTTTACTGAGCTGTTTGTCGCATTCTTAGTCCTTAAAATTGGACCCAGTCCTTTTATAGTGAATACAAGAGAACAAAGCCTGACCCAGATATTCACAAATTTTGATGTAGACTGCCAATGTTTATTAGACTCCAGGTCCATGGCTGTACCAGAACTTTGATTCAAAATATTTATGAATATCATTTAATTTTCTATACATATTTCATACTTTAGACTGATCACACTGGACAACACAGAGATGCGAGTCAATAGCATCTCTGTAAATGTGTACACCCACAAATCCATTATCAATTAGTCCATCCATCCATCCATCCATCCATCCATCCATCCATCCATCCATCCATCCATCCATCCATCCATTTATCTGTTCATCCATCCATTTATTTGTCTTTCCATCCATCCATCCATTAGTCTGCCTGTCCATCCATTCATCCATCCATTAATTAGTCTGTCCATCCATCCATCCATTTATTCCTTAGTCTGTCCATCCAATCATTCATTGATCTGTCCATCCGTCTGTCCATCCATCCATTAATTCATTAGTCTGTCCATCCATTTATTCATTGATCTGTCCATCCGTCTGTCCATCCATCCATTAATTCATTAGTCTGTCCATCCATTTATTCATTGATCTGTCCATCCGTCTGTCCATCTATTCATTCATTGGTCTATCAATCCATCGTTGTCAGTTTATACATCCATTAGACTGTCAACCCTTCAATTAGTCCATCCATCAATATATCCATAATCTACGAGCAGAGATAATATAATTATAGTAAAAGTTGTCAACAGAGTATGAAATGTGCATCTCTATCTTTTATATCTTTAAAAAAAATAACCTATTTCTATTCAATCAAGTAAATGAAAATTACAAATGTTCACAAGGAAGGCTATCATTTCAATCTGACTAAGTCTAAATCGATTCATCTATGTGCCACATCTTTTGAGAGCAGTCTTTGGCACTTTGACCAAGTAATGGATTTTGACCGCATCACATCTTATCCATTAACGGACAAATCAGCCTGCTGGAGATCTGGTAATAGTTCCATCCTGATTGTTCTACTATCTGGTTTGTCTTTTATCAGAAAAGAAGATGAAATGTTAAATACTGAGTTGAATACACTGTTTATTCCTTTTAGCACAAATTGTGTCTGTTTGTATGGTTCACTGTACAATTTTCTAATCTAAAATAAGTTTTATAATTAGAAGAAAGAAAATATTCCATTGAAAGTTTTTTTGTGTGATTATGAGAAGGGTGGAGACCAAAAACCACACCTTCTCACACTACTGTTTCAGCTGATAACACCTATTCATTGCTTCTGTTTACAGCTTATAACCATTTGGATCTATCTGTTTTATTCAAACATTTATATAGATCTTATTATCTTCCAGGGTGGAATGTTTCAAAATGCATCAACTCACCCACAGAAACCTCCTGAGCAAAGGCGAGCGAAATGAGAAACAAAGGCAGACCCGCCGCTAGAAACGTGACTATTTTATCCACAGCCAGCTCCAGACGGACTCCTTTGTATTTTCTCTCTGTAGCATCCTTCAACAAAAAGTCCGAAAACACGTACTCTGTGGCAACAGAGGCGATCGCCATGAGGGTCGCAGACAAAAAGCTGTGAGGCAGATGGAGGAGCTACTCTGTTTTTAAAATAAATATAAATCAATCTCACACAATCTCACTTTTCGTCCCGTTAAGAAGGAAAGCACATAGGAAAAAATTCAATTATTATTATCTAAAGCACGGAATGACTCTATTGTTCATAGAGCTCCTTTCACGGCGCTGAATGATGCATTAACCTGCTGCTGTCCCGTTACTGAATTAGACCCCAAGGTTGTTCTGCCTGGGAGCCACCAGAGGGCGCCATTGTTTTCTTAAGTGCATTTGATCCTACCATAGTCCTGTATAAAGCATTATGACACCAGATCAATACATATTTAATTATTTAATAAAAAAAAGAAGCAGGAAATACATTGAATAATTAAAAACAAATATATTAAATTCAATGAATGTTTATATGGAAGAAGAATAATTTACTTCAATATATTTAAATGTCTATGTTTTGTTTTGCAACACTTTAAACCCAATCTGATTTTTTAATATATAAAGAAATTACTTTATCAGTCTCTGTGTCACATAAAGGGACCCTAAAATAATGGAATGAGTAATTTAATATTAGGCAAATTACAGTGAACACAGAATTTAAATTATGTGATTTCATATTTTGTTTTTCATTTAAGGAATAAAAAAAAAAAAAACCCGTAAACATGTACATGTAGAGCCAGGAAATCTCCAGTGTATGGTGTTATCAGGACATTAGGACCTTGAGCAATGTTTCAAAAAATCTTATTGAATATAAGAGCCATCAGAAATTAAAAATAAGTATAGATCGAAGAGATTTCAACTCAGTGCAAGGAAGGTTCTTTTAAAGTAGCTTGTAAGTGTATCAACCACAATATGCAGTTCCATTATCTATAGTATCTTCTTCCTCAGCCACGCCTTGCTGAAATGAAAACCTCAACAAGAGAAGCTTAGAACAGCTCACTGTAGAAAGCTTGAAATCTTAAATTATTAATAATGAGATCATAAAGATGATGTGGATGTTGAAGATTTAATACAGCTGTAGTGAATATTCAGTTATCAAAAGTAATGTGTTTAACAATGTAAGGCACAAAACAGATAAATAAAAGTTCAAATCAAGAAAAAAATTATGAAAACAAAGCCAGAAAAAAAAGTAAGAAGAGCAAACAAACAAATACAACAAAGTTTAGATAACGCTATTTAAAAAAATGACACATAATGTCAGTAAGAAACTTGGCATATTGGGAACAAGTACATGCCATCTATTTCTGAAAAAGTTTGAGCCATTCATGCCACAAAAACATTAGGAGTTTTGAATGACTGGCTTCATTGATTTGGATCTTGACTTTTTGTTCAGCAAAATTGGACTGAACTGATCTGAAGTAATTTAAAAGAAGCATATTTGGATTTAATTCTGGACTTTGACAAAGCTATTACCTGCTTCTTAACCTGAATCTGGGAATTTGGGTTATGACATTTGCCATCAGAAATGTATTATGAAATCTGCAATATTATTATTATTAGTAGTAATATTAGTATGATTTATAGAATAACAGTATTCTATAAATATAATACAATTCTACAAGAGCACTCTCATGATCATGCAGGTCCTAAGGCAATCCCCACCGGGTTTGACCGTCAGCATCATGTTTGTTTGTTGGTTTGTTTTCCCCTTTATTCTGTTTTCTTTTCCCTACAGTGCATTAGATGATGCTCTGATGGCTTTTGGAATCTCCCAAATGAGCAGACAATCTGCTCTTTGAGTCATTTTGGTAGACCACTACAAGAACCATGACCACTGCTATTTCTTTTAAGTTTTCTTATTATAATATTATATCTACTGAAGAGGATTAGGGCTACTGGAAAAATAAAAAAAGTTAACTGATTATTAAATATAATTTCAGTGTAATATGGGGGAAAAAAATCTGAATTCTGACTTTTTTCTCAGAATTCTGACTTAAATCTCATAATTTTGGATCTTAATGTAGATGGGCACCATGAAGGAAGAGATGTGGGAGCCCTCAGCTTCACTGACAAAGATTTGAGTTGTTTGGAAGGGCCAGTGACACATTGGTGGAAAATGACGGAATTAGGTGACTTTTTACATGCCCCAGGGGCCCCTGGTTGTACTATTTCATTAATGGAAGAGCAGAAGGTGATTAAAACAAGAGAGCTAGTTCAGTCTTTAAAACAGACATGACTACGTCTTAATGCTAACACATTTGTTAGCTGTCAGAATTCAGTCAGAATTCTGAGGTTAAAGTCAGAATTCTGAGAAAAAGTCAGAATTCTGAGAATAAAGTCAGAATTCTAAGAAAAAAAGTCAAAATTCTGACATTAAAGTCAAAATTCTGACTTTTTCTCATATTATACTGAAATAAAATTAAAAAATCAGGTATGTAAGATATGTCGCCTTATATTTCATTGTGGTTTATGAAAGTCCTGAAACCTTTGGAATCTCTTTGTAAGTCTAAAGATATTTGTTCTGATCTGTTCTGTTCTTGAATCATCCAGGTGATTTTAAGAAAACAAATATCACATTAAAGTAATCAGGCTTATGAATTATTAAACCATGAAGCAGCTTTTCTGCAAAACTTAAAGAAAGGTTATTTTCTTTATTTCAGAAATATTACGAAAGAAGAAGCCTGTCATAATGTATAATTTAGGGTTTAAGAGATATTGATATAGTTTAACGATCTAAATTACCTAAATAATCAACGGCTGTAAGACTACGTAACCATAGTAACAATTTCAGTTTTACTCTAAATCCTACGATTTTCTACTATTTGTCGATAAACAGTTGTCTACATCATCATTATTATTGCGACAACCTATATAATAATAATTTAAATGGTTTAAAATAAGCCCATCTTGTGTCTTTTATATCAACCGTATCTCCCATATATTGTGGTGAATGGTCGAAAATTAGTACCGTCGAAATTGAACAAAACAACACAATTCACGACAGTCGCATCGTTTTCTGGCAATGGTCGGTTACAAAAAGGTGCACGGCATTTGTAGGGAGAACAACACAGGTACACGGTTCTAAGGGGAGGATGTAAGAGGCTAAACTTTCGCAGGTACATGTTTGAGGGTTTTTTGTTTTGTTTTTTAGAGTGGCTTTGTATTTGAAATATGTTAACTTCTTATAAACTGTAACGAACGACCGCTTTCTACATATGTCTAAAGGGGGTTGTAGATTGTTACTCTGTCGTTAGCCACAAAAGGCTACAAACAGCTGAGTTAAATAAGTACTTTTGGTTTGGTTGTTTCCTGTATTACTAGTTAACCTAAACATCTTGTAACGACAAAATTCAACAAAGACAATCATAAAGTCTGCTAGCTTGAAGCTAACCTGAATTGTTCTTCCTTAAATGGTTCCCTTAAGTTAAAAAGTTGGATTTGGCTTTGATGTTTTGTTAGCACTGTCGACACCAAAGTCCTTACAGTGAACTTTTATCAGTCGATATGAACACTTTATCCACATCTGTTTTCTTAAACGGGTCACAGTGAACTGCAAACATTTAGCTGGTTTTATAACATAACTGCCAGTGGAAATGATCAGTTTCATATAATCTGCACAGGGAAGCATGAGAGAGAAGAAGGACGAGAGCATGGTGAAAGGCCCATGGTGTTTGTGTGATGGATGGCGTAAGGAAGGAGAGATCCGCAGACTGCTCTAGAACAGGTCCGATTCACCCCAAAGCAGATGTCTCCAGCCTTCAGTGGAAACCCAAACACTCCTCCTCAAATGAGACGACCTCCTTTCACCAGAACTATAAAGGTGTACGTATTCTCACCTATACACTCAAAGTTCTTATATTAAAATATGATCTAAAAGGACCAGGTCTGGGAATGTTTGAGTAAACAAACTAATTTCAGATTCTTTTTTAGACCACTTTTAGAAAGTTGAATGCAGGTCGTTGTACAAGTCCTGAGATTCTCCATGTAATGAGTACTGCTTTGATAAGCACTGTTGGTTGATCACTATGCAAGAAGTGAAGAGACGTGTCAGTACAGGCCATAGAAGAGGAGGGAGTTCTATCTTATTTTGGCCGCTGATACCAGATAGTCTTGGTTTAATACGCAATTATCCGCCATCTTCTTCAGGCATATGTAGACAACAGCTTTAACCTTACAGGGATCCATGGACAGTGCAGATAACGTGGTTTACTGTTGTTGTGACCATTGATCCACTATTAACTTGTTCCTGACAGCAAAGTGTACTTTAAACAAATCATTCCCTACAAACAAGGCTTTTAATTTGACTGAAGCCTTTTGTGAGTTTAATTAGGATTAATATAGACTGTAGCCACTTAGGCTGGGAATTCTAGTTAAATTAATTGTCACATCCCCAAAAGTACAGATGTTTAGTTTTTTTTTTGTAATTCACATTACATTTGTAATTGGATTTTAATCTGTTTTGGTTCAAGTTTTAGAGCAGATTTTTGTTTTTCATAATTTATGAGGGTCTTGCATTTAAAGCAACACTGTTTAAATTTTGATCCCAACGTTGTTGTGTAGTATACAAGAGATGAGGAGGGCCGCTGACGAGGCCTGATTAGCCTCTCATGGTTGCCCTCCATACATACAGTCGGATAAAAACAAACGTGTTTGAAATCCAGTTGGCCCTCTTGATGTGATCATGATTGTATCCTGCTGTTAGAGAAAAGCTCAGAGCCAACTTATCTCAACCTCATGCACCGTGTGTGTGCGAATAAGGGAATTATTTTTTTCTCTGACTTAACCTCTGGATGGACCAGTCCGACCCCATCTCTCTCTCTATGGGACTATGTCCGATCTGTGGTTTGTGGGATATGTGTCCAACTCTACTACATCCAGGCCCACTGGTGCGGCGACTACAAATCTGATATCTGTATTAATGGTACTGCTGCTGAACCTCCCTAGAAATGAACTTGGCACATAGAATAGTAGTAAGTAGTTCGGCATCCACTCTTTGCTTGCTCTGTGAGTAAACGTCACGGTTTCTAGGCGACAAAGCTTACGATGAGCTTACCTGTTTGAATCCATAGCTGAACAGTCTGGCCTGCTCATCTTCACAGCCTCCGAGGACCCAGTCTAGGTCGGCTGGCTTCTTATGGAAGAAGAATTTGCTGAAATCGAACGCAGCCAATGTTTACGGTCGATACCGCAAAAACTCTTAATTAGATGAACTACTACAGTGTCTAAAAGGTATCCTCACTGAGTGATGCACAAATGAAGAATTCAGTCCTCACGTAGAAAAACAAATTATTTGTGCTGAAAATTACATTTTGAAAAAGCTGGGTATTTTGAATAATGTTTTTTTCAGCATCAATATATTTCAATGAAAGTATTACAAAAATTCAGAAATTGTTGTGAAAGTAAATATTTCTATTTATTTTTTATTTTGCATCAATATGTATCACTGAAATAATAAATTAATATATTCAGATGTTGTGAACAGATAACGTTTTTTCAAATAAATCTTTATTTCTACATTATTAAATCTTTTTTGATACTGATTTTACTTCAAAGAGTTGGGCATATATAACCCATTTGAGAAGCATCATTCATCAGATAATAACATTGGAGACAAACCTGGAATTTATAGGTCTCTTGTGCCCTAGTAGCTAAATGTTAGTGTTTCCCTAAATGTGTAGTTAGAAAAATAAATGCATTTGAATCCAATAGATTTTTAGAATTTTGAAATGGGAAATAAAATTTAAAGGGATCATAAAATGTGCATGTTTTTTTGATATTTCAGAACATTTCCATGGAAAACCACAAGGCTGTACCTGACCTGAAGGATGTCCCCCCACCTCCTCCTCCTCTTCCTCCTTATCCCTCTACATCCCAGCTATCCCAGCCCTTTCCTTTGATACCTTTGCCCCTGCCTCCTGCCTGCTTGCCACCTTCCCTGCAGCTAACACAAGATACCCACCAACAACATCCGCCATCAAAACAGCAACAGCAAGGGCTTAGCCCCAAAGTAAGCATTTGCACCCAATGTGACTACTGTAGCACAGACAGCTATGGCTTATTGGGTGGCAGAGGTGTTGTAAGCAGCAGTATTTGTACACCACAGACAGCATCAGGCTTTCTGGGAACACCAGGCAGCAGTAGTAGCAGATTAGAGCTGTGCTCTTTAGCTCCACCTATCCGTTGCTATAATAACCTAAGCTGTGGTGGAAGTGAGGCGTTTGATCCCTTGCTCCCGCTTGGTTGCAAACCTCAGTTGCCTTCTTCTGTGGCTACCTCTCAACCTCTTTCCCTTCAACCTTGCCTACCATGCTGCTCAGGACCTCTTCACCCCTGCTCAGCTTTACCTCCTTCACTCAGTCAGTCCAGCACATTTCCCTCTTCTGCACCCCTTTCCTCTGTCACCTCTCCACCTGCTCCTGGGAAAGACTCGTGTGTGGTTTCCTCTGGCTTTTACACCTGCGGTGTGGACTGCCACACATCAACAAGGACATTCCAAACAAGTGCACTCGGTGATCAGCCCAGCATCACAGCCGTCACAAGTTCAACCAGCTCAACACACTTCACCTCTAGTCCTATGCTCCAGAATGTAAAACACACAGTTTGTCGGAATGCGGCACACTTCTGCCAGGAGTGCTTGTTAAAGGTTTGTCTGGTTCACTTTATTTCACTTTGACTTCCTTGGACTCTTATCCCAAGATGATGTGAAAATCAGAATGAAATGTTACATTTCTGTCTGTCCATACCTCAGTTTTCCTGCTGTGTTTTTTTCTTTTAGCCAAAACCTGGTCCAATTTCAGAATCCAAGTTGTGGCCCAATGTTCCTCCGCCTCCAGCTTCTTCCATCCCTCTTCCCATTTGTAATGGCTGTGGAACATTGTCTGATGGCATGATACTCGTGCCATCCACCAACCATGGCAAGAGCGGCTGTAAATATGGTTAGCGAACATGACAATATAATATCCAACTGTTGTTCTGCTTCTTATTGAGATTTCCTCTCAGATGGACTAATAACGACGTGCTTCCATTGCTGTTTTGTATGGTTCAGAGAACAGTGGTCCTGAAAGTATGCCTCCTGTTGGTGTCTTCTGGGACATTGAAAATTGCAGTGTGCCCAGTGGTCGCTCTGCTGAAGCCGTGGTGCAGAGGATTCGCAGCTGGTTCTTCCAGGGACACCGAGAAGCAGAGTTCATCTGTGTCTGTGATATCAGCAAGGAGAGTAAAGCTGTCATCCAAGAGCTCAATAACTGCCAGGTATCTACAGGAGTTACAGTTCCCAACATGCCTTGGTTATGTGCATTGTTTTTCTGAACTACTCGTGGCACTGGAACCTTTATTAATTACCACACGCTTAAGGCTTTGTTGTTGTGGTTTACATATTACATATGTTTACAGGAATAGCTGTTATTCCAACGTTGACTCCCTCCATACTGTATCAAGTAATCAGCTTATATTTTTGTCTTCCAAAAAGCAAGAAACACGTTTGTTTTTAAATTAAAAACCAGATTTGTGGCTACCAGGACTTGATGTTTTTGTGTCGACTTGATCTCTCTGATGCTTGTTTGCTTTTTATATTTTCTAACAAGTCTATTTTCTGATTAGGTGGCTTGAGTAAAGTTTTATTTTAATATATATTCATTTGGATTTCCATCAGGTCACAGTCGCTCATATTAATGCCACTGCAAAGAATGCTGCTGATGATAAACTTCGCCAGAGCCTAAGACGATTCGCTGACACACACACTGCACCTGCAACTGTCATACTGGTGTCCTGTGAGCTGCTTTGTTTTTTTTTTTTTGTTTTTTTTTTAACCAAAAATCACTTGAATCTGCTGTATGGAATCATTTTAAATATATTTAGTAAGGTTGTAATTTCCTCTTTCAACAGCTGATGTGAATTTTGCCAGCGAGCTGAGTGATCTGCGCCATCGCCACGGATTCAGAGTGATTCTGATCCATGGCAGCCACACGTCTTCCTCTCTGCTGCAGCACGCCCACCGCCATGTACCCTTTCAGCAAATTACCGCTGATCTGCCTCAGCGTTTGTTCATCAAATCGCAGGTAAGCCTCGGTATCATATGTTAAAGCCTCGAAGGCCTCTTTTTTTTTTTTTTTTTTTTTTTTTAAGCCTTGTTGTATCTAATGAGGTGAGTTGGTTCTCACCCAGATTAAATATAGGAGAAATTTATTTTTTGGATGGGATGTTGTAGAAAAGCAGAAGATGAATCGGTTTTATTTTCTTGCAGACATTATTGATCTGCAGTGCTCGTTAAAGTTTTTCATTACACAGCTTCTGGCAAACCAACAATTTGCTAGAAGCTGTGTAGAAGATCCAGCAAGCAATTTGAAGAAGGTTCTCTGGTTAGATAAGACAAACGTTTAGCCCTTTGGCTTGCATTCAAAATGTTTTGTGTTTGGGGAAACTTGCAGTGAACTCCAGCCTTAATCCATTGTTCCTACTAAAAGGTGGTGGCAGGATTGCCTCTATGTGGCAACGCTTTCCTTTAGTTGAAGGAGAGAAAATGGTTAAGCTTAAGGGGAAGATCAGGAAACTGTGGTGGGAAAAACAGGTTGGAAGTTGGGAAACCCTCTGGTTTAAGTTTGCATTAAAGCAGCACAGCAAGTTAAAAGTTGAAAGCTTTTTCATATGTTAGAATGGCCTAGTCAAAGTCCAATCTTGAATCCAAAAACCAGTCCTTGGCAGTAGTAGAAAACTAGTGTTTATTCAGTCTGACTGCGGTTGAGTTAAATCTAGATGATGCAATACAATGAAGTTGTAATGTGTTGTAGATAAAGTTCCAGGTGAGTTAAACGCTCAGAGTCCCGGTTACGGCTTTAGGCAACTTAACATATTAAGTTCTAGCAAACAACAAAGTGATCTGTTTGAACTATTCCTTTAGAGTCTTTTGTCTTTGTGGCCATAATATAGCTGTTTGTTAAAGTTGAGATGAATAAACTATCGGGTTAAGAAATGGTTTCACTCGGCTTGATTAAAGCTACCCTGTTTTTAAATCGTTCAAACCAGACAGGCACCATGTCTTTTCCTCCCCTCCCTCAGCCCAGTGTCAGCTTCCTCTATGTGCACAACCTCCCAGTCATCTCTGACAAGACCCTGCAGAATGCTGTGAAGCTCAGGCTTCGCCGCCTGTCAGACAACTGTGGCGGCAAAGTGCAGAGTATGTCCCAGGGTACAGCAGTCCTCCGTTTTGGCAGCCAGGAGGCGGCTGCTCGGGCCCGCAAACGAATGGATAACGAGGATGTGTTTGGCTACAGAATCAGCCTCTCTTTCTCACCGAGGACCAGAGACGATGTTGGTTCTGAGCCTCAGCTTCAGACTGAGCCCCGGCCCTTCCAAACCAAGGTGTCTGTGCTTGCCCCTTTCCCATCCATATCTTCCTCCTCTTTCCTGCCCCTGGAGAAGCCAAGATCACCCAGGAGGCCACGGCGAGCCACCCGCCCCTTTGCTGCCTCTGGGCTGGTGCCAGAGAGGCCCTACAGCCCCAGGAGGGGTTCCAGTGGGCCTCCCGGCGGTGCTCCAGCCAAACCGCTTCAGGTCAGCAGACTCCTCCATGCCTGCCACCCTCCAACATCTCCTTGTCTGGGCTGCCTTGTAAATCGCAGTAGCTTGTCTTCCCCTCAGTGTTCTTGTGATTGCTGCTTTAACTAACAGCTTGTTGCTGCATGCTCGCCTTCATACGTCTGCCTCTGCTAGCTATGAGCAGTAGAGTCTGTCGACTACCCTGCATGTTCATTGATCATATAACAGCTGCTGCATTGCTTTAGTGCTTGTGTTTTTTGTTTTGATTTTTTTTTTTACATGAAATCATACTTTTTATTAACTATCTTGTATTTTACATTTTTGTTTTAACCTTTCCTGTTTTTTTTTCCTCATGTTTTTCATGCTGATGCGGGGGCCTTTAACATTTTTTTTTTTCATTTGTTTTCAATCAATTAGAAACCAGTGTGAGAAATTAATCAGAACTGAGTTATTAATGTCTATACTAGGCATGGGCCTTTAAACCATTCATTTTTGAATTTTAAAGAAAAGGTCAAACCAACAAACTGATCGGTACCTGCTTCTTAATATCTTTTCAATAGGATATAAAAATTCCTCTTGACCGTATCGTCTAAATAACAAAACTGCACATCCCTGTTTTTACCTTTGGTGTTCTGTGAAAGTCTTCATCTAATTTCCATACATCCTTAAAAAAAATCCCTAACTTGACCATCTTTATTAATAATTTTTTCTAACAAAAAATATCCTCTGAATCCTGATATTAAAAGCTCTTGTCCTGTTTTTTTGATTTAGGAGACTAATATGGATGGAAAGTCCAGGGTGGGCCTGGCCCACCTGGATAGGGGGCGTGCTGCTTCCTCCTCACCTCAGAGGAGGGAGACAAGAGCATTGGAGGAACAGAGTAAGACTGACCTGACTGGAGAACCCATAGACGATAAGAGGTACACGCAGAGATGGATCACAATCCTTTTATTTGATAACTAGGAATAGCTCTTGTTTTCACACCTTGAACCGGTGTGGGGACTTTTTAATTGCAATATATCTGATTTGTGTTTTTCACAATAAAATCTGAATGACTGTGTGCTTTATTGCTGCTCGCTGATGGCATCAGATGTTTGCTAGAGAGCAGCTTGCATGATGAAAACCAACTGCAGGGGTAAAGTACAGGATTTAAAAGGATGGTTTGATTTCCAAATTGTACCCCTAGCTTGTGCTGATGAAGATTCTCAGTCATCCAGGTCATAGTCATTCTGTAAAAGTAAAAAAAAAATCCACTGGAATTGGTTTCCAAGATTTGAAGACGTTTCGCTTCCCCTCCAGGAAGCTTTCTCAATTAAAATTCAGACATTTGAATTGAAGTCCAGTGGATTGTTTTTTGTTTGTTTTTTTTGTTTTTTTTTTACTTTTATGGAAAGGGGTACCCCTAGCTTGTTTTCCCCTGTTCAATCTATCAGCAATCTTATCTGAAAATCTGCAAAAGTCCAGTATAAACAGCATTTGATGAATGCTTTGTCTAGATAAAACCAAAACTGAACACTTCCTGGAAACTGCTATATGGTGGCAAAGCAACATTTTACTCCACTTCATAATTATATAGTAGTTCATTACATTAATGATTGTAATGTAACTGGTTTTCTAGGATTTTCTTTTGTGTATCACCAGTAGAGATATTGGTGTTAATGTTGAAGTTGTATGCTCAGATTTCCCACAAACTCATTTGGTTGCCTAAAATGCCCCTCCCTTTTTTTTTCTGTTTAAAAGGGAGGGTTCCAGTCCTCGAAGGGTAACCGGCTCACCTGTTACTCAAAGGGTCAGGAGCTCAGAGTTCAAGATTAGCACACCCTCAGCCTTCAGCAAGCTGAATCTGAACAGGAGCTTCAGCCCCATGGTCCCGTCTCAGGGGTCCTGGTCCTCACGGTACTGAAACTGCATGAATATAATTCAACACTTTTATATTAATAAAACTGTTAATGTAAAAATATTGAGTTTATTTTTTTCTACATCTTAATCTTTTCCCTCCTCCAACATAAAGGAGCGGGTCCCCGTGCCTGTCCAGCCGTTCATCCCCTCTGCTTGCAACTGCTCGCAGCTCCTGCTCTGAAGGTCTGTCTCAGCCTTTCTCTGAGGGGACGGAACTCCAGGTAGCCAACCTTGACTACAGAATGTCCCGCAAAGACCTGCAGCAGATACTGCATGACACCTTCTCCCGATATGGACAGGTAAGATTTCCTATTTTGTACAGTTGTGTTGATGACCGCGTTTGGAATTGCAGGTTAGTAAAAAATGTGTTATGCTTCCTGCATTCAAACATTCCTGCGCTGTACCCTCCTTTTATTATGTCTAGGTGAAGGCTGTGGATCTGAGCCCTCACACTGATTATCAGCTGAAGGCCACGGTTCAAATGATGTCCCTGCAGCAAGCCATCAGTGCTGTCAGTGGGCTGCACCGCTATAAGATTGGAAGTAAACGCATCCAGGTGTCTCTGGTAACTGGTGCCAACAACAAATCACTTTCCTTGCTCAGGTACCGTTCATTTCCACATGAGCATGAAATGCAACTGTAGATGTGTTGTTTCAGACGAACCTCTAATGTTCCTTATTACACTTTACAGCACAGAGATAATTTGCATTCTTCAGGATGCTCCTGCTAACTGCCTTCCTCTGTTCAAACTGGCTGAGATCTATGAGAAGAAGTCAGTATTCTTAAATCATGGTATTTAATTTATGTCTAACCTGTAAAGTAACAATATACTTATTGTCTCCTTGTTTTGAAGGTATTTCCGTAAACTCGCCATTGGCGATCTGTACAAGTTATCAGATGTGCTCTCAGTGCGAGAACAGGGAGGCTCCAGACTAGTTTGCCTTCTCCCCAACATCCGAATTCGTCAGAGTCCATTAGGATCTTCTCAGTCCCAGGAAGCCTCGTCCTCTGCAAGTGGGAGTCCTGTTGTGTTTGAGGAACTCGAGTACCACGAGCCTGTTTGCAGACAACATTATGCTAAGCAAGACTTCAGGTAAAGAAACATGTTCATGCAACTGCTTGATCATCCAGACCCATCTGAACCTCCTTAGACCTTTATTCTTCCATGGCAGCAGGTTTTAATGTAGTTTCTGTAAATGTATAACATGTTCGGTTAGTAGGTTACTTTCTTCATAGTCATATCAGTGATGGTCGACTAAAACGTTCTTTTCAGGGCAAAATTTTTTCAGTATACTTACATAAAATAACAGATTCAGGAAAAAGCTGAGATGCATCTATAAACTTTGTGTATTAGCTGTGTAATTTAAATAGCTTTTTTTTTAAGCCAATTATCCTATAGAGCGTTAATTTACTAAAATTACACTTCTAAGTTGTTCTCATTGGGCTAGTTCAACCTACATATGAAGAGAAAGATAGAAGTCTATCCAGTTTAACCAATCCACTACAGTGGTTATCAGAATCCGCAGTACCACAAAGATGGTTATCAACATCATGAATCTTTGAATGCACACACATTAAGGGCTGGGTTCGCGGTGTGTGGGGTGGGTCTAAATGAAAAGTCAAACACGGGGAGCGGCATCAAAGAGATGTCAAATGAAGTGGCAGGGGATTGCTGACTGTAAATGTGAAAGTTACACATCAGTGACATTTCTCTCAAGCATGCATGCATCCCACTGAACTGCGTATTAATAATGTTCCCCTCTGGAGGGAAGAGGACTTTGGGGGGCAGATAAAAATAAAACACTTATACATTATTTAGTCTGGTTAGTTGGACTTTTTAATTCAACAATTTATGGGCTACAATAAAGGTGGAAGCTGATGTCATGATTATATTAATACAAGAAGGGTTTCATCTGAGTGACATTTTTTTTTATTTTATTATTTAAAAAAAATAAAAATTTGTAGGGAAGTCAATTTAAATGTCAAATCCTTCTGGCTTAAACATGTATATAAATGTACTCTAGCAGACGATATTCTCCCAAAATTTAGAAAATTTCTATTTAAAAAAATCCTGTCTTAAACTCTGCAGAGTTATTTCATTAATTTATGCAGACCAGTTAGTTGTACACCTAAATTCTGCCAATCATATATCAATGGTCATCTGTCAATCACATTTTTTCTGTCATGGCATTTTGATTCATATGTCGCAGCTACTATACGCAACGATTGAAATAAGAAATATGAATCATTTACTTTACCATTACCATTGCTCATATAATAGTGATCCAAATTGTCTTCTCAAAGACTTAATGTCAAAAAGGAGGAAAAATAAATTGAAATGAAATGAAAGGGCACATCATTGTTTTCCAAAACAGCTAATTGGCTGCTGGGTGGAGCGTTTTCTAGGATTCAGATCAATCCTGAAGGCTAGCCTGCCCCGGAGCAGGTTTGCCGTTCAGAGTACATTACCATGGTAACTAGCCTCGCTGAGAATAAATCCAGCTTCCTAGTACCAGAAAGTCAGGGTTGAGGTTGAAGCAGGTCGCTAAGCTAGTAATCAAGCTTTGTGGTACTACAATACTAATGCTATTATCAACTATCCCCACAGCATGATGCTGCCTCTACCGTTACATATTGGTCCTTCCTAAAATCAGGCAGGGAGGTTTGGGTTTGTGAATAGTGATGGAAGGCATTGTATAACTGTTGTAGAAAAGCACTTTTACTGAGGGATCTTTCTTTGATTGCAGCGAAGCTGACTTTGACCCTGAATCCTATAAAATACCCTTTGTGGTGATGTCACTGAGCAGTTTGGCCTCTGATGTTCACAGTCTTCTGCAGGTTCATGACGGCACGCTTCCCCTGCTCAGGTAACGACAGAATTCACAAGTTTCGCAGAATGTGTATTTGGGGCACATCAGAATTAATTTTTTTTTTTTTTTTTTTCTGTTTAAATTTCAGCTTTCCTGACTGTTATGCAGCTAAATTTAGCCCTCTGCAAGTCGGAAATGAGATGCTAGAGGGTGCTGTTCCTCTGGAGCATCTGATTACTTGTGTTCCCAGTATCACCATTGTAACAGCTCAGAATGGTTTCAAGGTCATCAAGTGGATCCATAACAAACCACCTGCACAGAACTCTGGTAGGAATAGAAATAATATTGGATTTGTCTCTGGGATTCACACTCTTCACATCAGAGTGTCTGGAAACTTATCAAAAGTATCTTTTTATAAATTTTTTCCTGCAGAGCCATGGATTCAGCGATGCAAGAGTCCAGTTGGCAATCCACAGCTCATCCAGTTTAGCAGAGAGATTATTGACCTGTTGAAGAGTCGGCCATCTTGCCTCATACCAATCAGCAAATTCATACCTTCATACCACCATCACTTTGCCAAACAGTGCCGGGTCTCTGACTACGGCTTCTCAAAGTTACTGGAGCTTCTGGAAGCTGTTCCTCATGTTTTGCAGGTGCTTGTAAGGGAGGGAAAAGAAACTCTCAATAATTTCCCTACACTGCAATTGTTTTAATGCTATATTTTCTTTTATTTTCCAACAGATAATAGGAATGGGTACCAAACGTTTACTGACCCTTACCCACCGAGCACAAGTGAAGCGTTTCACACAAGATCTTCTTAAGTTGCTCAAGTTTCAAGCTAGTAAACAAGTGGCAATCAGGGACTTTATGCAGGCATACCATTGGTCAGTAACCTTTGCAACAACGTCTTCCTTATCTGTAAAAAAAAATAGCTCTGATTACATGGTTGGTACTTTAGATTAACTGTTTACTTTGTCACAGGTGTTTCTCTAGAGACTGGAGGGTAACAGATTATGGGATATGTGACCTGATGGACCTGCTGGCTGAAATCCCAGACACAACAATCACCATCACACACCAGACCACAGACACAGTCATCTCTGTTCCTAAGAGAGGTCAGTGGGAATCCAACCAGTTATTAATTTTGGGGCAATAGAAATGGCTGTTGAAATACCCAAAAATATTTTACTTGGACTGTTTGGAGCAAAGCATCTGTTTCCATTAGATCCTAGCTGTCAAGAGAACAGAAACTGTCAATGTGTGACAACAATGATGGGATATAGAGAGAGGTGGTGAGAAGGCTGAGGGTCAGACCTTTAAGATGAAACATCAGAGTAAGCCTCTATCAATCTAGGTTTTGTTTTCTCATAAATGAGCATCTGAATACCTTGTGCTATTACCACCACCCTCCTGTCCATTATTTTAAAACGCAACAAATATTTTTGAAAAGGTGCTGTGGTCAGATTAGACCAAATCACATCACGCAACAATAGACAAGTTTAAGTGTAAACATATAATCTGTGTCCATTTTCTATGGTTTATTATCTTTGCTGCTCCCAATAGGCCTAATAAATGTTTACAGACATGTTATGAGAGGATTGATTTTCAGTTTGATTCCGTGTAATATGTGCCTAACCTCCATGCGTGCGAAGGAACACTCCCACTGATGGTCACCATTTGCACCAAGTGTTTGATTTAGATTCATTCCTCAGTATACCTTTTCGTTTTAATACCGGAATAGTCTCCTTTTGGGTTTTTTTGTCTCCAAATTTTTTCCACTTGTGTAAGTTTTTATGACTTCCATTTACTGCTTTGTGAAATCTGAATTTCCCATCTGTGAGACGATAAAGGCATTTATTATCTTTGAGCTCAAGCTTTTTGTAGAGAATGACAGGAACCTAGAGGCAAGAAGACTAAATACTAACCCTGCTTTCCTTTTCCAGATAGTTATGTCTAGTAATTGTTATTCCTTTTGTTTGTTTATGTGCTTTCCAGAGCGTACTGCAGAGGAAGTGGAACGAACCAAGCAGTTTGGAAAGGAGGTAGTGGACCTCCTCCGCCATCAGCCACACTGTCGAATGCCGTTCAGCAAGTTCATTCCTACCTACCACCACCACTTCGGTCGTCAGTGCAAGCTCAGCTACTACGGCTTCACAAAGCTCATGGAGCTTTTTGAAGCCATCCCAGACATTCTGATGGTAAGGCAGCAGCGCTGCTCTTTATTTAATGCCATACTTTAGAAACCAGAAATATACTGTGGGCAGAAACGTTTTTAATAAATTGCCTGTTAAACATTTTCTTCCCTTCCCAGGTCTTGGAATGTGGTGAGGAGAAAGTGCTGACTTTAACAGAGGTTGAGCGTATCAAGGCACTGGCAGCCCAACTAGTCAAGCTGCTACGGGCTCAGAAAGATTTCAGTCTGTCCGTCAGCCAGTTTCTCCCAGAGTACAGCAAGACCTTCGGTTATGGTCTCCGTCTTCAGGACTATGACGTAGCGTCGGTGCCCGCTCTGCTGACCAAACTCTGCCATGTTGTCAAGGTAAAAAAAACTAAAAATCTGAAAGCATTTGTTCTAAATCCTAATTTCTGCCGAAATGCAGGGTTAAAAGGGTAGCATCAAGTCCTGCCTATGAGTTCCATGTTCGTATCATATTTGTAACAGATATTTTAGTTTTGTTGATGTGTCCGTGAAGCCAGGGCACCATCCTGTTTACAGTACAGGTGTCAACTGGTGTCTGACCTTGTTGCTCAGATGGTGGACGGCTCTGAGGGTCGCGTAGTGCAGCTGATCAACAGGAAGTCTCTACGTCTGCTGACCTCTCAGCTGTTGGCTCTGCTCATGTCCCAAGAAACTCATCAAGTATCAAAGGGAATGAAGGTGGAGGAGCTGAGCATGCATTACATGAGTATTCATGGAACCCAGCTGAATCCTTGTGAATATGGGTTTCTGTCTCTGAGCGAACTGTTAAAGAGCCTACCTTACCTTGTAGAGGTTGGATTCCAATTTCTTTTCAATACAATTTCTGGTTTTTTCATTTTATTCTGTTCTGCCTAAACAACTAATGGCTAACCATTTTATTCTTTCTTAGTTGTACTTTGAAGAAAATGGTGAAGATTGCAGCTCTGCTGGCGGTCATGGGGTTGAGTGGGTGAGGTTAACCAGGCTTTACCAGTTTGCTCGTAACATTCGGGCGCTGCTCCACACCTACCACTACAACCAGCTCTTCCTGACAGAGTTCCAGGGGGCCTACAGCAAGTTTACAGGCTGCAACCTTGACCCTCGGTTCTATGGGTACAGCACCACTGATGAACTGCTTGGCGCTATTCCTCAGGTCCATGACGATTTTTTTTTTTTTTTCTTTTTGTTCTTTGGGGGCTGTTTGCTATAACATGCTGTTGTGTTTTCAGGTGGTCTGGATCAAAGGACACGGTCATAAGAGGATTATCGTTTTAAAGAACGATATGAAAGGTGAGAGTTTCTGACTGCAGCTGATTTAGGTTCCGTGAAGGGATGTGACAGAAGTCCAGGCTGCATTTTGACCCCTTTTAGAGTGAAAAAGATGTTAGATGAGTGAGAAGAGAACATGGAAACTGTAAAATGATACATTGTTTCTTTTTTGTTTTAGCAAAGCCAAGCTCTTCAGTTCCTAACAGCCCACAACCGGTAGACATGGAGAGTCCGAGGGACAGCCCCATCAGCAGCACATCAGGAACACAAAGTCCAGGTATCACTCACACAAGTGATTAGTTGAAATGCCGTCTATTTTGAATCTGATGGAGTTTCTTATACACTATAATATAAAGGTATAATGGCTTCAATATGTGTGACATAAAACACATACTAGACACAATTCTAGTAGTTCTACTTCTTGCTGTGAAACCAGTTCAGAGTTTCTGTCTTTATAACTGTTGAATTGCTCGTATCAATTGGGTGGTCCATCAGTGCCATATGAGGGATGACCACCCAGACCCTAATCCCACATCCTAACCTCTCTTTTACCATGACGTTTTGCTTCTGAACCATTCTTCCTGCAGCGTGCACCAACGCTGGTTCAAATTCAGACTGTTCTCCAGACATGTCATTGTCTCGTCCAAACCTTCTTTAAACATTCAGCTTAGTTTTTCTTTAGCAGTGGAGTCTTGTGCAATTAATTTTGGAGATTTTTTAAATTGCATTTAATCCATGACTTTGTTTTTATGTGGGGATTCTATCTGCTGTCTCCAGGTCTTCCTCAAGCTTTGCAGTACTTTGACTCTTGAGCAACTCCTCTGCCCCTGACCAAGGCTGATTTGTTGATTGGGATTATCATTTGCAGTGGAGCTCGTTTTGAAAAGTGTAACTTTAGGAGTTATAATTAGTATGTTTTTCAACTGTAAGAAGAAAAGAAGTCATGCATCTCTGTGCAGTACTTTTTGTAATAAACTGCCCTTTTAAATGTCATCAGTTTAATACCTGCACAGATTTTTTTTCAGCTGGTTTCTTTGCCATCTATGCCATTTTTCCATACACTGAACTTCACCCTCTGGATGTTTCTGCATTGATATAATCTGTATGACCATAATTTAGACACTTGAACAAAGGTTTTGTTTTTGCTGACAGGTTGCGATGCTGAATCAGAGCTGCTCCGTCTTACATCACCTGTCGACCTGTTGTGTGGCCCTGTACCGTCCTGCCTGCCGTCCCCCCAGCTCCACCCTGACCCTGTTCTCCTTCAGCAAATGGACCTGATTAACTTTGAGAAAACTCCACCCCCACAACCCTCAGCAGGTCAGTTTGATATTTTTTTTTTTTTTTTCAGTCATGTAAATGTTTGTCCATACCGACATAAAAACTGCCAACATTTGGGGGTTTATTTTGCCTTAGAGCTCGAGTCTGTAGAGGAGGCTGCAGCAGATGGTACCTGTGGTCCTCTGGATCAGTCTGGTGTTGAAGACGATTCACCAGCGCTCCCTGATGAGAAGAACACCTTGTCCATGGACAGTCCTGGCAGAAGAGCCTCACGCAGCAGATTTAAACTAGCTGCCAACTTCTCCTTCACAGCAGGCCTCTGATGAATCCATTTCTTTCCAGTTAAGGACACTCATCAGATAACTCTAAATGCAAGAGTTGACCAGCGTCTAATTGATCACTGCCTTCAACATCTGGACAGGCAGGCTGTTGCGTTAATGTTCTGCTACTCCTAAGCAAGCTTTTTTTCTTGTTTATTGATTTTCACCTAACTATGATGAGATTTTTTTGCAATTCTTTGATTTGCAAACTTATCTGCTGTGTCCTAGCTGTCATCCCAGGAACAGTTGATATAAGACGGCATCCTCAATTTTGAGCCATTGAGAAACTTGAGTTAGTTTTCACTGTATAGTTTCAGTTTGTTAAACTGACACACAGACGGCTTCTAAGATTTGTCAGTGAAACTTTGAAAGTCACTGCTTAAAGACAGGAAAAATTATTCTAAAACCATAATTTCAACCTTTGGAGATCTGACTTGGTTATGATGGTTATTATGAGCAATCCAGCTGATAAATTGATGCCCACTGGAAATCTTTCTGATTTTTATAGTATTTCACCTTCGTATGCTCCCCTGTAACATCTCTGCAGTGTTTTTAGTTCCTTCTAAATTTTGCAGAGTGGCTAATTATCTGTTAAGGAACTTGGGCCTAAACCTGTAGCAGACTGATGAGATGACGTTTTCTCGTTGTTTACCTGCAGCCAGCAGCTATGCATGTTTGAATCTTTTTAGCTGCGTTTCTGCCCCTGTGTGGCTTGCACTGGAGTGGGTAGAATAATATGTGCAACATGTGCATAACTGAGTTTATGCAAGGTGTAACCCCCACTCTAGGAGCAGATGAAAGGAAGACGTTTAAGGTTGGTCTTGATTTCTACCACTAACTACAGATCAGAGCTACCACCCGAGCAGCTGCCATGTAAAGGTTTGTTTTAACCTTTGCCTCTGATGGGCACTGACTCAGTGGTTGAGTATTTGGAGAACAACACACACGCCTGAGTTTTGGGTTTATTTTAAACGGCATAGTGAATGAGTTTTAGAGGAAAGGGGGGCCGTGTGCTGATGGATTTCAGATTCTGGGGGCTCTGAGAAGCCTCTTGCACAGACTGATGCACTCACAGAGGGGCCCTCCGCGCCTCGCTGGAACCTGCCGGGCTTTTACAATGGCTTGTATTTGCCACGGTGCTGAAACACAGTGCCATCATCCACCCCCCCCTTTTGAGGAAGAGTATTTTTACCTTACAGGCGTGTGTTGATCTCTCAGATATTGTTTTTTTCTTCTTTTCCTTTTCACACACTGGCTGCTGGCTGCTAAAATACCTCGAGACGTTGGCGGCGCATGAAATTTGGGGCACATCAGATGTACTGTGAAGCTGCTGTTTGTCTTTATTATAATCCTTTTAGGAAATGGGTCACAGCCTACTGAGTTATGGAGTTCTTTATATTTGTACTGGGATTAGTCTGTTTAATGTACTCTACAGTATATATATTGTTTTTTACTTTGTGTTAATCATTCATCACAAATCAGAAGGTTTTTAAATGTGGCTCTAATTGCTCATTTGTTTTGCAGAGTTTTAGAGACCAGCTAACAGATGAAGGAATCACCACTTCAAAGTAATTGTAAAAAAAAAAAAAAAAAAGCTTAAACAGACCAAAAAACTGTCTATCTACATTTGAATTTAGCCAAAGGACTTAATTTCTTTGTTTGAACTACAGTGACAACTAACTCATGTTATGAAGTCTTTGCTTCCGTTTACTGACGACCCGCCGTACCTGTGAAAATATGCACCTATGCATAGTTTTAGTTGCTGAAATCCATGTTTGAGAAGGTGTTTAACCGAGTTTGTTTCTCCTAGTTATTCTACAAAAGATTTTAAGGAACTTTATTAATTCAACTGTTTCCTTAAAAAGTTGAATTAATAAAGCGTTGTTACCCTGAATGTTTTGTTTACCTGCCTATTAACTGTTAGTGATTTCTCGTCTAGTCCTCTTTCCCTTCCCTCCCTCATCGTTTTGCTGCCTTGCTGCACCAACACTGGTTGCAACAATTCAGTGATGTTGAAGTGACCAAAAAGAATCCATTAAAATTCACGAGCATCTGTTGTTTCTTTGGTACTTTTGTATGTGAACCGGGTTCTAGATGCACATTACTAAGGTAGAAAGTTAAACTTTGCAGAAAGTTAAATAGAAATGTAATGCAGAGGGATGTATATCAACTTTATAGACAACAACACTCAAACTGTGGTTTTTAATCAGCTTCCTTTGCTGCTAAATCATTCATTGATTAAAAATAAGCTGTTGTAAATTTGGTAGTATGGCAGTGTCCAGGTTACACATACAGCAGGGAACTTAAGTAAGGTTTTCTAGACACTGTAGAAGGAAGCATAAAGTGTTGCACAAATCATCACTGCCTGGAAATGTCACTTTTATGTCGCATGCAACATGGATTCTTTGCCCCTTTTCCCCAGACTATAGACTTTTATTATTTTTTTTTTTCAATATAAATAGAAGTTTGGACCGCTGACCAACAGTTTAGTTGTTACTGATGTCCTGATATGCCTGAGCAGTGGCTCTGAAGCAGGAAGTGCAAAAATAAATTCTGCAAAGGACCAAATCATTTGATTCAGGCTCTAAAACTCTGCTTGTGCACCTTTTTCTTAACACACTTTTTCTTTTCACTAAAGTTTTTAATAATTTATTGTAAAGCCCAGTGTGAACAACCAACTCCTTCAGCAGTTTTGCGCCATTCCTTCCTAAGGCTCTCCTTTGCAGTTTGCACATCCGTCAGTCTGTTTCATTCTTTGAACTAAATTACTTAAATAAATGTAAGACATTGTATTAAAAACACATCTGTCCTTTGGCAGAACAAACACAATACAGTTTGTTTTTGAAAGATGCTCTTTATTTAAACATATATTTACAGGTAGTTTCAGCTTATTTTCTGCATATTTGACTTTTTATTAGTAGGACTTTAATAAATTCACTACACTTAACAGGAGAAAGATGTGATAAGAGTGCCTAGCGTCAAGCAAACTGTTGAACTAAGATCCTAAATACACTCAAGCACAAACAGTCTATTTGAGGCATTTACAAGAGCGTCATTCCTTCCCTGGTTAACATACAAACCGAAGATTAAATTTAAAGACTGACTGTGGTTTCAAGTGTTTTATGACCAACGGAAATGAAATGGTACTCTGTTGATTTAGAAGATACTCTGCAGAATGAAGAACAGTGAGAAAATATGACAGAGGCATTTACATGCATCAAACTGGATTTTAGTAATTAAAAAAAAAAACAGTTGCGTCAGACTTCATGACAGTTAGCATTCCTCTGTGTGTTTGCATAAAATAAAAGCACAAAGAGCAGAAAAACACCGACTCATCATCTGGCCATTCATTTTAAGTGATTTACATCTTTAATTAGTCATCAAACTGAGCTGTTTTATGGAAATCATAATTGTGAATTACATGGAAACTAGAAATTAGCAGCTTTTTAGTCATGACCATGGAAACATAAGGTGTTTAGCAGTTATTCATTTTAATATGCCTGTCAGAAAAGAAAATGTACTTTTTATCACTTTAACAATAGAATTTAGATAATTGTGGTTCCCTGATGTAAAATGTTCATTTGAATCCAACATGCCTATCCTGATGCGTTGAATTAACCAGTAATACTAGTTTATTATCTCAAAATAATGACTTCATCATTACATTGTTATAAAACAGCTACAACACAGAAAGATTAAATGAAACATGACTCATCACTTGAAAGCAGAACTCAACCAAGCCCTGATACAAAGATTAAAATTAAGCTTTATTTACTGAACATTATGTGTTAAGCTGAGATGATTAATGATTAAATCCAGAGGAAATAAAACGTGTCATGTCATATGCGTCCCATAACTCTGTAGAGTTTGTACATTGGGGTAATGGGTGTGAAATTCAGTGCATTTGACTAAAGACTGTATTATTAATATTCTTTCCATGTGAAGGATTAAAATGTGAATTTTAGGATTAAAATTTTCTATTCATAGCCCCTCCAAGCTTTCAGTATACAGAGGAGGGTATATCTTCAGCAGTGCAGAGAGAGCATCTGAGTGTTGTAGCAAAAGCTCAAGTAATTGTCTTTTAAAAAGTTATTGGTTCAGAGCTATGAAATTTAACTAACCTATTTATAAATCCTGTATTAGTGGAATATGTTTGCTATGAGAGCCTGGACTAGCTGATCAGCTTGTGTTTTCTATATTATCAGATGCAATAAGTTATGTAAATACAAAAGGTGCATCAAACAACAACTCTATTAAAGGATGGGAAAAAACTGCCATACAAACTAAACTATTCCTAGTGAAAAGAGGAAGAATTAACTGTCAATGGACATTTTTTTTTTGTTATTTTATTTTGTTTGTTTCAGATGGCTGTGTTTTCAAAAAGCTGAAGCTCGATGACGGCCAGACCTGCAGAATCAAGCAATCGCTTAAACAGCACTGGTGTTAAAACATAAAGTAGCCTAAAAGTGGTCAACATTCAAGACAAATGATAAGAGGTTCTACATAGGACAACATAGAACCTTTGTTGAACTGCTGCATCTGGCCAAAGCATTATTTCAGAAAACATAAATCATACAGTGAAACATGGCGGTGAAAGTATGGTCTAGGTTTTTTTTTTATCCATGTGCATTTATATGAAGAAAATAATGAACCCTGAAGAAGAGGTTATTGTTCCATGACCTTAAATTCAAGCATCTCAGAGTTTGACAGGACAACCTCAGAAAGCCCACCTCATAATAGTTAAAAAAAAATAAAAATCAAGGTATAGTAAAAGCCTAGTTGACATCTGGCATAAAATCCAGTTCAGCTTGATTAAAGATGCAAGAATATCAACTGAATTAAACATTTCTTTGGAAAACTATTTGGTGCTGACATAGTAAGTTGTTGTTTTTGAATACAGGCAGGTTGGTTTGGGATTTTGTTCTTACTAAATAGGTTTTGTAAAAAATCTCTTTTCTATTTAGTCACATTTAATCTGAAACATTTGAGTGTGACAAAGAGGAGCAAATGCAGAAGAGTGTTTTGCTACGAAGTAGATGATGAGGTAAAAGATGTCATGAAAACAGTAACTAAAAACATTTTTTGAGAGAAAAATTATTTAGCTTTCAGCACGGCGAGATGAACAGCTAGTTATTGTCATTCATGTGTGACGCCCGTCTCCTATTGATAATGTGCAGTAGGGCTGAGACAATAAATCGGATTAATCCTGATTAATACATTCTTTAAATGAAAGTTAACTAATTTAGTAATTGATTCATCGTTAACTGGATTATAGAGACCGTTGCCTTCAACTGACAGAGGAACCCACTTAGAAGAGTGACTATACCAAAATTCTAAAAATAAAAATGAGCATTTAATGTCAAATATTTTTTATATTTTCTTCTGTCAGTATCTTCCACCCATAACTCCTGAAGTGGAAAAGTTTTAGTTTCACCTGCTTTCATTCTATAAAAAAATATTGCTTTGAGGAACCTTTTGACTATCCGATTATTAATCAATTAATAATAATTGAACTTTATTGATCTCACATTGGAGAAATTTACCTCTGCATTTAACCCAATCCCTTGGGGAGCCGTGGGCTGCCATTGTGCGGTGCCCAGGGAGCAGTGTGGGGTTAAGGGTATTCCTCATGGACCCAGAGTGGAGGTTGTGGGGATCAAACCAGCTACTTTCAACTTTCTTAGAGCAGAAGTGCTCTGCTCTAACCACTAGGCCAAGACTCCCCTAATCAAATCAGATTAAATCAGATAAATAAAAATATATATAGATTAGCTAAATAATTGTTAGTTGCAGCCCTAAAGTACATCTTTGTAGCTTTGGACACTCATCACAATCATTTATAGCTAACTGACATCAGGTTTGATTTTTAGCAACGATTAGAGTATTAAAGTACACATTTTAAACATGCATGACTTTAGGTTTTATCATATGATTGAACATATGATACAAACCTCATTTCTAAGGTTTGTGTATTTTTTTTGGTAACTGCAGAGGTTGTTTGCTTGTAAACTCCTGTGTCGAATGCAGAAAGGTGTCGTTGTAACCTGACCTTTTAATATTGGGTAACAATAACCAACAGAAGAACAAATTTGCTCTTTGTAACAATTAAGTTTTGCAAACTGGGATAATAAATGAGAAGGAAAGAAAATGTTTGGGTTTCTGAAAGAGCAGAGTTTAACTTAATGGATAAAATGTTGATAAATTCAACAATGAGAGGCTTTGTCTTCATATCACAGAACCCCATTAATTACCAATGCAATAGATATTGTGCTTTTAGGTCTTATTTGTCCAATCAAAAAAATCCTCACCTTAAAGGAATGCAATATACAGAAATGACCTGATCTGCCTCGGCATAAATACATTAACCATACAGTTATCAGACTTTATTTACAGCATGTTTAGTTCATGTACATTCCCCTGTAGATGTCCCTAAAAGGTGCCTCTCACTGTTAACCCCCCCACCTTGAATACTGATCAGGGATCAGTTCCCAGGTGTCTGTAGTTAGGAAGTAGATCTGATTTCTGAAGAGGCTCAAGGGTGATTTCAGCTATCTGTGGTTCTCTGAGAAACAGGAAGTGAGTGGGTCATGTGACAGGAGTTGCAGCAGTCATTACAGAGGTCAGTTACATTACAGCACACTGGGTGGCTCCGCAGCAGTCCTTAATGATGGCCGCCCCCGACTTAGTGATGAATGGTTTGTTGGGTGGTGGATCTAGGATCTGTCGCTTGGGCTTTGGAGGATCTGTATAAAAAAAAAAAAAAGGAAATGGAGGTTATAGCATGTATGCAGATAAATTTGGTCAAAGAATAAATGTTGAAGCTCCAATTTACTTGTAGATTTGAGTTTCTGCTCCAAAGGCCTGAGCTTCAGCCTGAGGAACTCCGCCATTTCTTTGTCCTCCTCCTTCTCCCTGAAGAGCGATATGATCATCTTATCAGTGATGCAGTTCAATAAATGTCAGCATTTATCTGACCTGACTGCTTCCAGGGACCCGGTCCAAAGCTGCATGGTTTATTAATGCTTAAACATCGTAGAGCAAATCATTGATTAATCTAATGGTAAGATCCAAACTCGTTTCATTCTGTCACTTTCTTCCATAACGTCAAAATAAAATTCTTCAATTTAGAAGTACGGTGTTGTAAAACACCTGGCAGAAATAAAATTACTTGCGTACAGCAACCCTATGATGTGTTAATTGTTGAAGTTAGATCAAATTTGTGGATGGGGAACGTCATTATTTTAGGATGATGACATAATCAATTTTCTTTCTTTTAAAATCAATTTCTCTGTTTTCTTTCTAAAACCAAATGATCTCTTTTCTTTTTTATTGTATTTTAAACAGGATATAGACCCGACCTCTCCATTGCTGCTCCTTTATGTTGCAGCTTAATTTCTTTATTTTTTTCATTGTCTTTCAAGATTTGTGCTGCAAAATCTTTTTTTGTTTTTACTTTGCTGTTGGTCATGTTAAAATACTTGCTTTATATATCAATAAATTTCAAACCTAGCAGACTACCATTTAAATCTTAACTGTGCAAACCTAACAGATTCAAATCTGCATTATAGTTTTACATATGATCTGTGTGCTTTATGCATTAAAAGGTGTTGCAGAATTTTAAAATGAGATTCAACACAATTAGATACCATCAGGATGTGAAGAGTAAATCTGCATTGAAAACCATTCAGAAAAATTTGACCTGGCCATCTAATATCAAACAAATAAACAACTATATTTACTGGTGCTGTACCTAAGAACCAACGATTAATTACATACGTTATTTCATCCCTATGAGCAATTACCTCTTTGTGCAACATACATTCACAACATTCCAACTGCATGTTACATTCAGACATCTTCAGTCTCATCGCCTGGTTTTCACTACCATCCTCTCTGTATTACCAGTCTGTAATAAATGCTCAGCTTTGTAGCATCAGCAGTCATCTCAAAGAGACCAAATCCCGGATATTAACTCTGCACATCATGAAGCCTGTACCTTAATCTCTCCACCTCAGCATCATCAACCAGGAAATCCCTTTTCTGCACCAGTTTATGGATCTTCAGGATCAGCTCCTCCTCCCGCTGCTTGTGCTTCTTGTTCTTCTCTTTCTCTTTTGGCAAACAAGACATTTGTATAAATAACAGTGAAGTTGTGCAGCTAGGCAGATTAAAGTTACACTGTCATCTAAATCCCATCATCACAAACAGATCCTTAATTCTCTTCATGGATTATTTATTACAAATATAGGATTAACTTCACTAGTCAAATAAACTGAGAGCTTCCTTCTAGAAAGAAGATGCTTTTGTAACATCCATGGCCTTGTCTGACCTTCATGCACCAATGCAGCAAATGGAACCACCTAGATCGTATCAAAATGGACACACGCAGCTAAATAAGCATGTAGTGTAAGAATAATAATAATTAAAAAAAAATCTAAACTATGGAAAAATGCAATGATTCAACTGAAAAGTGAATGCACTGCTCAGCTCCATCTCCTGTCTGGAAGTAAAATGGGGCAGTGCAGCTGCTAAAAGTATCCCCAGGAGGTCAGGACAACCTGAAGGGTGGAGGGGTGGGGGTCTCTATATGCTACTGAAATAGTGCAAACACAAAGCCTCAGAGGTTGGCACAATGGAAACAGTCATAGTTGTAACTCAGACCACAAATTCCTTTTCATTTCGGAGCAAATTTAATGCAAATCAAAACTCTTAAAGATTCAAATTTTTACAAGAAAATGAAATTAATTGTATAACATAAATCAAATATGTTAGTAATAAGCTGTCTTATTTTTTTATATAAAATCTGCAGGACTTTTTATAAATGTGACTCTTTTTTTTGTTTATCACTAGTTTAATTCTTAAAATGTCTTGTTTTTAATGCTCGATGTGAACCTGTCCTTCAATAAAATGGAAAATGATCATGAAGCTTGTTACACATCTTTACATTCAGTGAATGTGGCCTGTTTTATTTTTGGCTGCTTGATAAATCTGAGTTGCAGCCTTTGTTTTTCAGACATTCACTGAAGGCCAAAGAAGCCTTTTCAGGAGAACATAGTCACACAGTCATAGCAACTGTGGAGGAAAAATATAAAACTGCTCGGGTTTGTATAGTCGATGCAGCTGAGATCAAATCCTGCAGCAGAGAGTGATGTCAGGCCATCTGTCTGAGTGATGGGGCTGATAATGATCATCAGAACATGAGCAGAAGAAAACTACCAAAGAAAACCTGTTTTTATGCAGACAACTCATCCAAGTGAGCTGAGCAATTAGGTACATTCTTTGCTTTATGTGTTTCAACACCAGGTTGAAACCAACCATGCAGCTAATCTTTATAAGATGGTAAGAAACTGTTTTAGAGTTGAATAATCCAGTTACGTATAAATACTTATTTTTTTGCCTTTATATCTGTGTTAACAGTCATCAATGGTGCTAAGGCTGCTGTTAGACATAAACATCCCATCATGAATGCGTGTTTGCAGCAGATGCCTTCAGAATGTTCAGGTTATTTTCTCTCCCCTGCTTTAAAATTAAACCCACCCTCAGTATGAGATGTCACGGATGTACTGTATGTTATCATGTGCGTCCTTGAACATGACACCCCCCACCCCACCCCGACATATAACCACACATGATGTACAGTCTTTCCCAGGAGACGTCTTTTTCTGCTGTTGCCAGGTTTGATTCATGCTCCCTGCTTCGTGTGTCCTATGTAGTTGCTAAGGGAGATGCTGCTTAAGTCAGTGAAACCATCTATCATATATCTACATTAGTATGGAGTTAACCCTATATTAGTTCTTACTCTCATATCTGTCATATTAAAAAAAAACAAAAATTCTAACCACTAGGCTGTAAAACAAAGGCTAAATTTGTAATATCCCCTTTCTTTAAAGGCCCTTGCAAAATGATTTATAACCTTTAGTTTTTTTCATTACCGCACAATATTTCATTTGAATTTGGTGTTAACACGTTGTCAATGATTGTAAATGTGTACATAAACGATACCTGGTTTTTCAACTAAAATCTGAAAAAGTTATGTTTATGTACTCAGAATCAGCATTAAGAGCAGACTCTATCTGTGCGTAATTTAAACTGAAAGTAAGCGAATGTGTTCTTTGAACAGCATTCATCTGAGAAGTAGAAAAGAGACACGTAACCCTGGGCGATCCACAGAGATCCGCAGCTCACTGAAAAAAGTGTAACATGTAACTGTTCATTCAAACTAATGCTTTTCACTCTAAACTAGATAAAATTGTTGATTTGATTATGTAAATCATTCATTTTGGATTTTGAGACATCAAGTTTGATGTAACCAGAACTACATACACGTAGCAAGGACTCAAAACAAGGTTTTTGATTTCTCTCAATATGTATATATTTATTCATGGCCTGCAGGTAATTTTTTCTGTTTGAGTCAAATGTGAACTGCGCTTTGCATGCAGTCAGAGCATGTGATCAAGTCCATGTCCCAGACCATGACAGAGTGGCTCAGTGGAGCAGTGGCTAGCACATCTGCATTGCAGCAAGAAGGTTGTGGGTTTGAATCCCGGCCCAGGATCCTTCTGCATGGAGTTTGCATGTTCTCCCTGAGCATGTGTGGGTTATTGTTTACATCAACATCATGTTATCAGGTCATAACATGCAATTAAATTCAGATTCTATGAAGTCAAATATTTCAGATGTGATGTCTGGAAATATTTTTTTTTAGTTTGAGCAAGGTTATACTTTTTCCAGTGCTCAGGTGGGACATGACAGGCATGTAGCAGGTGATCCACAAAGATTCCTTGTGCAAATGAAGAGCTGTGCAAACTGTTTGCTTCTACCTTATTGAAACGAGCAGTCTTTTACAGGCAGTTTGAGAGTGGCCGTAAAGGAAAGAAGAGGTCCTAAGCCATCTAGTTGGGGGTAATAGTAATTTAAATATTTGAGAAATAATAATAATGCTAAATACTATTTATACTGTACTTGACATAGGTAACATATCTCAAAGTGCTACAAATAAAAGTAAAAAAACTAACAAAAAGATGAGAATAAATAAAAGTTAAACTTGTGGTGGAGGTTTTATTAACAGACACAGAGACAGAGCTGAGATAGAAAAGTTTAAATAAAAGCATTATACTGAGTTTGGATGGCCTAGTTAAAGTACCTAATTCCAGTCTTTCTGACAACATCTTCCATCCAGTCTAATTAATCTGGAGCCAAGTAAGAATTTAAAGACATTTCAGTCTGTATGTACAAAGTTGAAGTTGTATTAAAAACTGGTTTTAAATCAAATAGCACCTTTTTCAGATTTTATCAGATTTTATTTTAACAACCTTGGACTCCAGTAGGTTGACTTCTGTCATAATTCCTGTTCATAACTGGATTTTTTTTTAGGGCTGGTTTGCGGACCAAGAGATTTTGTGACATTGCTCTGCTACCTCTGGCTGAGAACTACAGCATGTGTAACAGCCAGGATGAAGATCAGCTATTCCAAGCTTCTCACTTGGAGAAGTTTAATTATGCTTGTGTCTTCTAAGGAGAAAATTGGACGGGAAACGGACAGACAGACAGATCAGTTAAGCTGCTACAGGGGTGTGAACATCCTCGATTACCTGATGGTTTATGTTCCTACCTTCACCTATTGTCAATAAATCTGGGTCAAGCCTGAAAGAGCAAGATTCCACATATAAGGTGGCTGGGTACTGCCTTAGAGAAAGGAAAAGCAGCTCAGCCATCCAGGAGAGGCTTGGAGTAGAGCTGCTGCTTCTCCATCCTAAGGAGGCGTTCCAGTCATGTCCCACAGGAAGGAGGCCTAGAGAACATCCCAGGACAGGCTGGAGATACAATGTCTCCACTGGCCTTGGAACACCTCAAAAGTTGATCAGGAAGGTGTCTGGGAAGAAGGATGTCTGAGCATCTCTTTTTGGAGGGCTGCCCCCTTTTCCCAGTACCAGGGAAGCAGAGGACAACAAGTACAACATAATATTTCTTCTTGCTCTTAATACCTGCGCTAATACACACATATATACACACAAAAGAACTGAAGGGGTACCAACAGTTTTATAAGGCAAGGTAAGCTTTTCAACTTTCAAATGAATCCTCTGACCTTTGCTGTAATCTGTATCTCCTTTGTTGGTGAAGTTCAGATGGAGAAATTATCTTGCATGCATAACATAAAATCCAATCTTTGTACAGGAGCACAACAGAATATATGTAAGTGTGTATAACTGTACCTGGCACTGAAACAATCTGTCTCAACTCCTGCTTTAGGCTCATGATGTCTTTGCACAGTTGAATGTCGTCCATCCTGAGATTAAAAAGAACAATAATAGATCAGTTGATACCATCAGATTATTGTTTTATTTAGAGGATCCTGAAAAAAGTCAAAAACAGATAGAGGCACTTAGAGTCTCTTTCAAGAATTTCAGGTACAAAAATCGCTTCTGTAACAGAAACGAAATGCTTTGGACAATACTCTGGAATAAAAGACCGTATAACCATGTTTTTGAAAATGTAATAAAATTAAAATGTGACCTTTTTATTTTATTAATTTCAGACATAAAACTCATATCCAAATGTCAGAAATGTTTTTTTTTTCAGTATGTAGAAGTTTGACTGAATACAATTTATTTCTTCTGAATAGTATAAATAAGAAACTTTTCACGAAGGTAAATCTAATTTCATTATTTCATTTACAAAGAACTTGACTCCCATTTATTTTGCAGCTAAGCCAATTTGCTGACTTTAAAAGAAGATGGGATTCTATGTTATGACATGATTGAGCCTTCTTAGCTCCTGAGGATCAAATTAATTAATGTGATCGGCTGGATTTAGATGATTTTCAGGCTCAGGAAACCTTTTGGAGCTGATCAGCTGATTATTTCATAAACACTCCCACAGAGTTCCTAATATATAACCTTTTCACAGAAACTCTGGATTTGTTTTTTTTTTGGTTGAATTATTTTTTTGAATCTTGCTATATTTCCTTCCAGGTGAAATAAATCTAAACATCGTCATGGAAAGCATTAATAGACCACCCTTGTTTTTTATGTCCAATATATTGGTTATGTGGTTCCTACAAAGTAAAAAAAGTAAAAAAAACAAAAACAAGATATTGTTCCTGTGAATGCTAAATATCCCATCTATATTAATTATGCTTGTATTATTAACTATTATTATCCTATTTTTATATATATTTAAGCAGGAACTGAAAAAGTAGGAACTGACTGACAGAGACTAGTTGTTTTTACACTGATATTGAAAGCTTTTTTCAGATGTTACTAAACCAGGCTTGACTCATCCTTAGGCATCTGTCACAAACCATAAATATGACGAAGAATGATGCAAGAACAAAAATAAAGATATCATCCATCTGGAAAACTCTTTAAAATTCCTGCAGAGATGACATGGCACCCCCCCCCTGACATCCTGCACAGATTTACCTCAAACTGTGAGAGATCAGACCTATGACTCATCCACACCCTCCCTCCTCACTCCTCCTCTCCATCTTCTTACTGTTGCTCTGATTAAAACCCTCCTCTCTCTGCTTTACCTCACTCTTGTTGTCTTTTGTTTCACCTTTGAAATGTTTTCTGTGGATTCTAGCCCCTTTTCCCCCCGATGCCCACTCTGAGTGTGTTTTTTTTTTGGTGTTTTCATGTGACGACATGCCTCAGCAAACTGAGACGCCAGCACTTTCATTCTATCACAAACCTTCACACTGCAGATGTTAGACATTTTACTGTATGATGAAATAAAAAAAAATATTTAAACTGACAAATTACACAGAAAAGACATAACTTGGCAATTTTTAACATGGGAAATAAACAGCAGTCAATTTAACTAATCAATTTCCATACCTGACTAACCCTGTTCAATGACACAAATCATATTACTTCATTACAAATTTTATTAACAGAACAACAACGTTGATTTTTTGATTATTCGGCGTCTCCATTGGTGGAAGCTTGTCAATAGAAAAAAAAAAATTTTTGACTTAAGCCATAAAGTTTTAAAAGGCAATTACACTAAGTGATCAGGAAACTTTTAAAAAAGCTATTTTCTGAGAAATTCACAGTTTAACAAATTATTTGGCTTTGCAGCAAACGGCTATCAAGACCTGACCCCTGGTTTAAGGTTACACCCTGAAAAAAATGTCTTTTTAGCCTCTCTTTGACAATATCTGCTTTCAGCTGTCTATTGGTGTGCTGTGAAAAACAGCTCAGACTTATTTCATGTTGAAGGAAACAGTTTCTAAAACAGACCTCTAAGCTGAGGACCCAGCAGGTTCATCACAGTGACTCATTCATCTGATGCCGACATGTTCAGCCTGCAGAATAATCAATCGCTGCTCCCAAACACCCGGTTCATTGTGTGTGAACTAAGTAGCATCTGAAATCCTTTGCAAGCGCATCTTAATATCTCTGAAAGTATCACTGTGACTAGATGAAGCTCATCACCCCCCGCTGAGGGACACTGCAGGAACTGTTACACCGCTTCACTGGTTAACCTTTTTCACATTCTGTGTACGTCAGTGTGGAAATGACACAGAGAAAGACACACTCACATGAAACGCAGCTCTGACTCCCTGCGCACCAGGACCTCCCGAAGGCGCTGAATGCGAGCCATCTCCACCTCGATCTCTTCCGGAGACATGGTGCTTTCAGCCATGGACACGTCTGAGTGACCTGAGATGCAAAGAAAGCTGCCGGGTGAAATAAACACTGGCTCTATGGGGGGGAAACAACAACTAAATTCCTCATAAATCCTATTTTTGTCTAGCCCGCAGCAGTGCTAGTATAGTTACAGAGTGCGCTTACTCCATTCAGGTCTGCAGACCTCTTTCTTTTCTCTTTATTTCTGAAAAGTTCTTGGAAACTTTATTGTGACATCAGCAATGTTGCCCTTTTCATGTGGCGGGTGTTTTCACATAGCCAGGAGGGTGAGCATTGGAGAGCAGAAGGTGTGGAAGCAACAGACGCTTTGGAAGTTTCAATCTTTTATTCTCAGGCAGTTTGAATCTTCTCCAAGAGGTGTTGATTGGGTCCATACTGTGCATGCGTCAATTCTAACCAACATATCTGCCAAATATGTGTACAAACTGCAGCCTCTGATGATGATCTTTGCAAACCACTTAATCCACTGATTAATCTACTGGCTGCTGAAAATGCTCCAGGATCTGCAGCCACAAGCACAGTTCTGACCTTTCCAGCATGGCTCTCAGTAAGCAGCACACATCTGTCTTATTACATTTAATTTAAAGCATCTCTCTCATGTTAGGACCACAAAATTTTCAGTTTTTTCATTGGAACTTTATGTAATAGTGATAAAGAAATGCATAATTTTATGGCAAGAGAAAATCTTAATTAATAGTGGAGTGCATTTTTTTTTCTATCCCCTCTCCCCTGAACACCCTAAGTTAAATTCACTCTACCCAATAGTCTCACTAATGAAAAGAGTCAATCTGTGTATGAGTTTTTCAGATGTCCTGTGCAGGTAAGTTAGAGGATATTAGTGAGAAAACAGCATCCTAAAAATTAGGGGTCAGAAGGAAAGTTAAAGAGAAGTTTAAAGTAGTCTTAGATTGTTATAAGAATATTAATCATTGTAATGAATCATATCAAACTGGACAGTGCCGTCCACTGACATGATGGGCAATGAAGGCAGTAAGAGATGAGGCCCAGGATTAATCTGGAGGAGATGCTGAGTTCCACAGCTTATTTTGGAAAATGTGTGTTTGTTCTGTAACTCAACCAGTCTGCCTCTTTTGCAAGAGTGGAGGAAGAAAGATACAATTGATCTAAAAGATGTAATGTTTTCCTCCTTTGTGCACCTTCAGTTTGTTTAAAAGAGCCGATGTAACAAGAACATTTCTCCATTCTGAGATTAATAAAGTTATATTCTATTCTTCTATTATATTCTATTTACAGTTTTGAAAAATAACCTTTTAAACTACACGCAAAAAGCTACACTTACAAATTCACCTAAATTTGAATATCTATGCAATTTTATTACATAACAAATTCACATGTACACTTTTAGATTATTATTAAATAAACCTTACATGATGCATAATTCATTTGTTTAATATAATATATTTTCAGGTGGTTTTACAGCACGAGTGGCTTGTTTGTTTGGACAGTAGGCTGACAGGAAAGGGGGTTAGTGTTTCCATTATGCAATTAAAACAATAAACTTTATGTATGTGAAATAAATACACCCATTAGTAATTTGGATTTAATTATTAATTTTGATTAAGTATACTTTATTATTACTAAATACATAAACCTGATGATTGTTTATTTCAAATCAATAAGATACATAAAACTAATGAAAATGCATAATGTAAGGTTTATTTAAGTAGAAAAAAAAGACTAAAGATTAAAAAAGGTAAATGGGAATGTTAGGTAATTAAATTAAATACATTTGGGTGAACTATTTTTGAGAGTGTATGTAAGAAGGAACACCAACACTTAACAGACTATCATTGCAGAAAGGTGGAGGCAGCGTCATGCTGTGAGGACGCATAGCTTCAGCACGGACAGGGAAGCTGGATGGATGGAGCTAAATGTTGGACAACCGGAAAGAAAAACCTTTCAGCGGATTTACTTTAGACTAGGAAGAGTGTTCACCTATCTCCAAAGGAAAGGTTTGGATTAAAGCATAGTCTATTGTAAGTATCAAATACCTAATCCCAACAGAGAATGTGCTGACCTTCACAGATGCTCTCCACCAATGGGAGTCTGCTTGAGCTGTTTTGCAAACGAGAAAAGTCTAAATGTTCAGGCTGCAGGCGTGTACATGCCCCCAAAAATCCCATTTTCAATTGCAAAGACATACAGAGACAGCCTTTGATCCTATATGATCAAAGCACAGTTTAAAGAATTTCATGATTTCCTCAGTTGTGGAGCCAGAGTGGCTACTTCACTGGTTAGGAGACTTCTGAGGAAAACTGGTCGAACTGGATTCATATCAGTTGCTTCAGAGTAAAGAGAACTAAACACATCACACAGATAAATTCCATTTTTCTCTTGTGAACTACTTTGTGTTGATCTAACTCATTAGATCAATAATACATTGAAATTTCCCATTACAATGATAGAAAACATTGATAAACAAGACTTCCTTAACTAATGCAGTAAACAACCCATTTGTTGTGTTTTTCCTGAGTCAACGATCCACGGTTGGATACTGTAGCACTGGCGAACCAGCTGGACAGGCTCCGCAGTCTGTTTCTGTGGGGTTCTGCTCAATATGGAGCTGACTCACCACATAAACATTTGCACACAACTCAGCTTGTTTGTCTGCTCTAGTTTCGAATCATCATCTAATGTGTGTGTAGATGATCAACACTGATAATAAAACAACGTTCATATCATGTAGGTGCAGCTTAAAACATGGGAAAGTTTGTTTTCTTAGGCATTCACTGTTTTCCATCATCTTCCTTGTGGATTGTTACCAGACAGACCAAGCTGCAGTAAATCTATACTATGCCATTAAAGATCACAAAATGGCAGCTAAATATCCCCACAGCTTCCTTTTATATCAACTATATAACATCTGAAAAAGCATATTAAGCACTAATTATCAACAGCAAACTGCCCTCATTGTTCTAAGTGCAAAGCAGTTTTAGTTTAAACAGAATAATTCAGGTTTATTTGCCACATTTTATTTCAAATAGATCGTCCTCAGAGTCAAATTGCCTGGAGACTGTGCAGCAGCCTCTCTAGGAAGAGAGAAAGAAAGACATGTCAGCCTGTCACCTGGATGCAGAGGCTCCTGACATATCCTGCAGTCTGACTGAATGCTCTAATGCTGCCGGATCAGCCTTCTCTACACAAAAAAAAACAAAAAAAAACTGGAGAGAACAAAATACAAACAGCAACATGCTTTATGTAAAGGTTTATATTTTGGGGGATGAAGAAATGCTAAAAAGGTCACCTCAGGTAAGACAGAATAATCACCTCTGTATTGTTAGCCTTCTTCTCAGACTCTAAAAGTGTCCTATACCACCATGGTCAGAACCAACACATATCTGTCCAAAATAATATATATATATATATATATATATATATATATATATATATATATATATA